>NC_056739.1:1202042578-1202342578 GCF_019279795.1 Protopterus annectens | reverse complement strand
CTCTGTCAATGAGTATTTGTTAGAATTGTAAGGTGATAACTTAATTTTTAAAGGCTCAGGCCACACCCACTAGGAGTTAAAGGTACACACTCAAGAGTTGTACCGGAGGGAATGAGTTAAGATCCTTGATTCTCATGCACCTGTTAGCTCAAGAAGAACAAAGGCAAAAACTGCACCATGGATTTCCAAAGAGTTCAGACTAAAAATCACCCTTAGAAACAAAGCATGGGCATTATAACTTGCTATAGACCCCAAGACCACATTAAATATAGGCAATCAAGGAAAGACAAAAAAATCCATTTTACAAGACAAACTACTATAATCTACAGCAAATCAAAATAACCCTCAAGTTTTGGGCAGGTTTAAATAAACTTGCATCCTGGACAAACTTCCACCCCGATCCCTGCAGCCACCATTGATTAAACCTTCTGAGGAAGTCTTCAGACAGTTTTAACAGATTATTTCCTGAGACAATTCAAGCCCTAGCTAGCCAACTAACCTCCCAGCTCCCCTGGTTCTGAGGGTACCACCCCTAAAAACCAACTCTCATTCAGATTCCAACCAGTTGCCACTTCACTTATTCGTACCTTGATCAAAAAATTAAAACCATCTACACACTCTGCTGATCAACTCCCTGCGGAGTATCTACAAAAAGCAGCTGATGCCATTGCTTACCCCATCTCCATACTAATCAGTTGAACTATAGCTGAAGCCAAAATCCCCACCATCTGGAAAATATCCTATGTAATCCCACTTCAAAGGAGGTAGCTCTACTGAAATAGCCAATTATAGGCCAATAGCTATATTATCCCCACTTGCAAAAATTATGGAGAAATGTTTTCATAGACAACTGATGCACCACCTAATTCAGAATAACCTTATGGCAGACTCCCAGCATGGCTTCCAACCTCACCATAACACTACTATAGTCCTCCTAGCCTTCTCCAACACCATAAACCATAATCGCAACAATAATATATCCTCTGCCCTCTTTTTGGATCTCTCCAAGGCATTTGATATGGTTGATCAACTTCTAATCCACACCCTGAAAACCTTGTCTAGATAATAAAGCCCTTCAGTGGTTCCAATCTTATCTGAATGGCAGACTGTCCTTTGGCAAAACAAACACACTAACCTCCTACCAAACACCCTTAATGTACCCCTGGGTTCTATACTAGGGCCCCTTCTGTTCTCCATCTTCATTAGCTGTCTTTATACTGTTATCCCAAAAGTCAGCTGTATGCAGTGCGCAGACTACTCTACCCTGATCTGCTCAGCTACATCTCCAACAGAGCTATGGTCAGCTACCCAGACCACCTTTAACAATAAAAAACTGGCTTTCTGGTCAGTCTAATCCTAAATCCCCAAAAAAACAAAAATATTGCTGATTTCACCAACACATAGGTCTACTGCATTCACCTTTACCATAAAATAAAATAATAGCACAATAAGCTCCCCAGACTCCTCTACAAAACTAGCAGCTGTTATCATAGATAAATTTAAATTCGACCTACAATGTTAATCCCTCAAAACCATCAAAAAAAATTAGGGTCACTTGGTCTGTGGTGGTGGTGCTGCGGTAGCGTTGTCGCCTCACAGTAAGACGCTGTCCGGTTCAATTCTTAGCTAGAGCATCTTGTGTGGAGGCATATGTGAATGGGCGTACCTTCGTTGAAGGTTGTGCATCAGGGCTGGTAACTCGGCACGTAAAAAATCAACTACCAATCATTAACGGACCAGAGCTCCGCTGTGGCGACCCCTAACTGGGAAAAGCCGAAAGACACAAGGTTCACTTTACAGGATAAGCCTTCTTAACCCCCTCCTGCTAGATTTGCTATAGCTCGCTCTCACCTACTTTCAGCTCTTCTGTACGCATCCCCTTTACTCCCTAATTTAAACATGTCTGTCCTTAAACTATCTGCTACAACCACATTGCCAGATTTGCCACTGGACTGCCTTATAGGACACATCATTGTATCACTCTAAACCAACTTGGGTGGCTAGAATTACCCAGCTTAATCCAGTATATCCAACTGATTATGGCATATAAAATCCTTTACAATCCAGACAATACTCCTGCACTTAATATTATCACCCCCTATAACAATCCCAGACCTCTTTAATCTAACAGACTACTAGTTCAGACTATCAAAACTGATAACTCAGCCGGTGACTCTATCAACTCTGTAGGTAGATCCTGGAAAACTCTCCCAGCTGATATTACTTTACTTGCCACTCTGAGTCAATTTGATAAGACTAACAATATTTGACACTAAACTGTCAATGTATCAAACCTGACTAACTCCTCTAGAATGAGTTAAAAATGGTAATTTAGCTAACCTGTGTTACTTAATCCTGATTTACACTTGGGATTATCTAACCTTGGAACTTGTATAACTTGTTTAGGTATGCAAGTGCTGTAAATATTGTATCTGTAATCTTAGAAAAATGCGTGTGCAAGCACTGAAGCCCAATAAACTCTCATTTGAGTTGGAACAAAATATTCCTCAGATCGTAGATAAAAAATCCTTTATTACTTTACCAATGGTTAAAAATGCACGAACAGTTAATCCAAGAAAAGATAAAAAATCCAACTTGTAACATCCAGTAAAATCAAGCGCTTTCACCTGTTGCTGTGACAGGCTTTTTCAAGATGAACCACCTACAAATTCTGCTGTGCTTATATACTAGCTTTTCCAAAATCAATTATCCAATTAAAGTGGATACAAAGTTAATTACACACCATTTGGAAAACAAAACTTTGCTTGCTACTGCAGTTGCTTTTAGTAACATCATTTTACCGTAATTTAAATCAAGCTTACAGTGATTAACACTCCTAAAGCACGGTAAAATGTGGTTAAAATGAAATACTTGTTCAAAAACATTGCTGTATTGCCTCAATCATCTAAAACCAAGTGAAAAATAAGCATTGTTAATAAAAAGCCTTTAAATATCTAAAACATGGTTAACAGTGTTCATTGAGTTATTTACATTCCCCTTGGATGTTAAAAGATACAACCGTTTACTTTTTATCCTATAAAAATGTGTGTTACGATAATTTATATTTTATTTTAATAAACTTGGACAACTTCATGGAAATATTATAAATAAAACCTTTCTAGAGGTAACATTATCACAAAACTGTGAACTGAAGCTTGCTTAGGAGCGATGTATACCGACAGTACATTACTTTGCTTATATTGTTATTTGAAACACTCGTAAATATAATTATATTTAGTTTGAAACATATTGAGTATAAATTTATAAAATATAAGCATTATAAATACAATTATTTGCTTATTATTGCATCTTAAAATTTTGTTATTTTATGGACATCTATTAAAATAAGTATATGGAATGATAAATATATATATATATATATAATACTAATTCAAACTCTATTTAAATATAAATATAAATATATAAGTATAAATATTAAATTATGAATATATTAGAAGTATGTTAAAAATGCTAAAAATATCTTAGAAATATCCGTTACTGTACATGTTGAAAACAAGATGTATTTGGTTCATATTAATCAGAAACCAAAGTTTCATGCCAAGAAAGGGGGCAAAAAACAAATAAACCTAGAATGTGTGTGGTTGCATTGACGTAAAATAGCAATTTATTTGAAAATTAAATGTTAAATATACAAGTATTTAACTCATATACAACGAACATATCTTTATCTAATCATAATTTAATGTACCAGAAAATTATTACTATTAACAGTTCTATGTTAAAATCTACTATATTTATGTGCATAAAATACTTAAAAGTTTGTCATGAATCACAATTTTGCCCTCCTTAGTTTGAGAAGACTAGTGATACTAATGGCTTCATTGAGTCCAGGGGCTTTAGCTGCATTTAATTTTAACTGCCAATTCAGTTCTTTAAACTCTATGGAAGTTTCCCAGTCTCCCCCTCTGGGGTTGGGACGGACCTGCTCAATAACCAAAAATTTTGGTACCATCTTGGGGCAGTTAGCAAGATGTTTAACAAATGCATTTGTTTCTTTCATTTTCCGAATATCATAAAGATGCTCGTAAATTCTTTTACGTAGTGTTCTTTCTGATTTGCCCACATAGAAACTATCACATTCTTGGCAAATACCTAAATAAATAACACCTTTTGAGCCACAATTACAATAACATGTTGATTTTAAGGTAAATTTCCTTGATTTGATATAATAAACATTGGTTTCCATAATAGAAGAACATTGTTTGCAACTATTACATTTGTAAGTTCCAACCTTACCACCTCTATTAATCATTTGTGGTGGTGGTAGTTGCTCAAACATGTCTTTTAAATTAATATTTCTTGCATTTACAAATGTTGGCCTCTCTGGTATCCATTTCTTAGTATCTTCATTCGAAGTTAAAATGGGCCAAAATTTGCTAACCATGTTTTTTATTTTGCTAGTATCATTAAAAGTACAACTAAAAGTGATATGGGAAAAAGGGGGGTTCAACATAACTTCAGACATGGTATTTGATGTTGAAATTGGCTCTGTACCTATGCCCAACAATGGACTATATATGTCAGTTCTTTTTGACAAAACTTGTTGATACATTTCTTCTATTAAAGTCAAGGGGTAACCTCTCTCAAGAAATAGTTGTCAACCTTTGAACTTCATCAGAAAAACTCTTGTCCGTGTTACACATTCTAGAGGCCCTGATAAATTGGCCCTTCACAATGCCTTTTTTCTGTGAGAAAGGATGGGCACTACTAAAATGGAGATGTGTTAGAGAAGGTTGGTTTTCTGTAAATTGAAGACTCAAATATTTGTGATTCCATGTTTTTACACAGTAG
Organism: Protopterus annectens; assembly: GCF_019279795.1. Classification (NCBI taxonomy): domain Eukaryota; kingdom Metazoa; phylum Chordata; order Ceratodontiformes; family Protopteridae; genus Protopterus; species Protopterus annectens. The sequence goes on along the minus strand of NC_056739.1, from coordinate 1,202,337,766 downwards.
CACATCAAGATAATTCATCCGATTTTCATTAATATTAAATGTGAATTTTAGAAAATCAGTAGTCTCATTTATATAAACCAAAAAAGCATCCAAACTTGTTTTAGTACCTTCCCATAAAATAGATATATCATCCAAATATCTTTGGTAGTGCAATATGTTATTTTTCCAATGTGATGCAAATATAAACTCATTTTCCCAATGACAGAGGACAATGTTTGCATATGCTGAGGCACATGGTGAGCCCATGGCGACCCCTTTGTTTTGCTTAAAAAATTCCCCGTTAAAATAAATAAAATTATTGTTTAAAATAATGTCCATAAAATCTGATAAATTAATAATGTTACTAAAATTCGAAAATTCAGTTAAAATTTCATTGAACCATTGTATACCAGTGTGATGCGGAATGCTGGGAAATAATTCTATTACATCTATTGTAACTAAGTAGTTCACTTTAAAAAAATAACTCTCTTTAATGTTTTTCAGGAATTCCCATGAGTCTTTACAAATGTGTTGCATCGAAGTAATAACCTTTTTAAGTGTTGAGTCAACAAATTTGCCTAGGGGTTCTGTAATGCTGCCTGCACCGGCAACAATTGGTCTAAATTTAAGTGGTTTTAACCCCTTATGTACCTTGGGTATCCCAAAAATTACTGGTGTGAGAGGCTTGTTAACTATTAAGTAATTATATAATTTTTCATTAAATACACCTTGTAATAACATATCATATAGGGTGTTTTTGATCCTAGCATATGCAATATTTAGTTCATTCAATGAAAGAGTGCTGTACTGTTCTGTATCCTGAAGCATATTATAAATAGCTTGTTCATATTCATTTTTATACATTAAAACAACCCCCCCCCTTTATCTGGTTTCATCACCCGTATTTGCTCATCCCTTAACTGCTTAATGAGGGTGTAAGAATTTTGGGATAAATTACATGCTGAAACCCTCTTCTTAGGTAAATTTCTTATTTCAGCTTCTATCTGTATCTGTAATCTTAACTGCTTACCTTGGAGCTTTTCTCCCTGGGCCTCCACTGAAAATGGACATGTATCCAGTCAGACTATCCCGGTCAACAAATGTAAAATTAAGTTTAGTCCAAAGGAATCGCTGGGAGTGTATAGTTTTGTACTTTTAGAATGGTCACTCAGTTTTGCCATTGTGGTCTTTCACTGAGCAAATTTCTAAACCATTCTGTGGTGGGAACTAGTGGTCAATAGCTGGAGTTTTTCCTCATCCTAAGGGTTTAACTGAAAAGTCTTTCATCCTGCTGGTATAAACGCCTCTGTAGAAAATGCTCTCCAGTCTCCCACTGTTCACAGCTGCTTGAAGAGTTGCCAGTTTGTGCAGAGGGTGGTACCATTGCAGGTCATCTAACAGTATATTCCCAAACACACTCAGTTTGACCTTAAGTTAACTCTTCCTGCTCTTTCCCATCTAGAAATTATTTCCTGGCCTTGCATATCGTAGGATAGGTTCAGACCTTACTGTAGCTGCTCAACGTTTGACAACTCTAGCCATAGATCTGGAGTGCATATGTACTGAAGTCCAAGGCATCCAGTAAAAGTGTATTTTAAGCCAGCACTGTCCTTGACTGTAATTGAATTACTGCTTCATTTTTGTAGTTTGACTAGTTTTTACTCTGTACTTTGAAACTGTTCCATTGACTTGCATAACATAGGCTAGATTCAAACCTGTTAAAGCTAGACTTGTTTATCACTGTGCTCTTAAACCAGCTATCTTAGATTGGGGGCCTCCCTGCAACCTTGTGGCAGAAGTGTAGCTCAGGACCCATCAGAGTTTGGGATTGATGGTGAAAAGCTCAGTTTGGGGCTTTCCCATTGGTAGTTTAAATTCAGTTGTATAGAAGCCTTGCATTTGCCTATTGCTGCACACTGTGCAATGGGGTTTAGCAGTGCCCTGTATAGATGCAAATGCCTGCAAAAATTTTTTCCCTAGGGACCTTCCAGTAGAACCCAACACTCAATCTTCCCTGATGAGCAAAGGGCAACTCTACTCTAAGCAGCATTCTCACAGTTGTCATCCACAGTCTACTATACACCCACCATCTTTACCACTCCAAGTCAAACTAGCACACTAGTTAAGCCAAAGTCTCAAGTCCAGCTAGCCCACTTCCTTCCCAAATGCCACATTCAGAAAAATCATGCCACAATGAATGGGCAACATATTTCTCCTACTAGCTTGACTGATATGGGTATCTTGAGGCAATGTAGCAATTGCTGACAGTTTACTCCTAAAGCAAACTTCTCACCCTATGTGAGATGCAAATACACTGTGGAATTGAGTCCATTCTCACACACAAAAACAAACTAGACATCCGCTTAGTGCACATGTTTCACCCCTCGCAAAAAGTGCTCACTAAAAGCCTACCAAAAGAACAGACCTCCCAAATGCACAACACTAAAAAGAAACCACTGCATGCATCAACGCAGACCTGTCTTAAGTCCTTAAAACAGCACACAAATGTCTTGGTCATAGGTGACTCCATATTGTGACAAGCAATGTTCCTCTCACCAGACTGGGCAAGGTCACAACTGCCTATCAGGTTCCAAGATGGTGCAAATCACGCATGCACTGAAGTACCATTATGACTTGGTCCATGTTGGAGTGAATGACTTGATGTACCTCAAGTATATGAAGAGACATGACAGAACTATGTCCCAGACAAGTATGTCCCTAGCCCTAAGCAGGACCCTACCCTCACCCAGGATGATGCCACAATATACTGTAAATAAAAAATGATGGACTTCAATTGGCTTAGCTTCTGTTGTCAGTCCAGGGGGGATCCACTATGTCAGCTTCTTGGGGGAGGATATGATGGACTGCTTTTCTAGAGGCTGTCTGCAGTCTTCTCCCCTAGGCATTTGGATACTGGCAAAGGCCCTTGCCTTCCCCCATAGTGCCTTTTTAGGCAATGTCAAAACAAATTTTCCAACATAAAATCTAATTGAGACAAACTCAGGATCATGCTGCTTAATGCTAGCAGTTCAAACATGAAACTGCACTCCTTGGAAGCACTCCTCCTGGAGGATGCAGACATCTGTGCAGTTAGAGACTTGCTTAAAGGCTGCTGAGATCACCCTGGCCATGCACTGCTACAATGCCTTCATACATTTAGACTTAAATATGCGTGAAGAAACCAAAGCTGGAGGTGCATCTATCTTCATTAAAATCAAATAGGACTGGTCAAACAGCGTGACATTAACTACCCCATGTCCAATTAACTAATGGGAAAAGTACCAAACCACATCATTGTTGGCTATAGATCCTCCACATGAACCAGGATAAGCAAACACCTACCTCAGTTTACTGGAATCCCTGGCCATACAGCCCAACACCTTAGTCATGGGAGATTACAACTATCCTTCCATAGACTGGAGGGTGTACATAAGCAAAAGCACCTTCACCCAGAGGTTCCTGGACTTTAACATAAATGCTGTGGAACAAATAGTCTGCACCTCCACTAGGGACTCTAATGTTCTGGGCATAGTACTTGACCAACATGGGTGGGGAGTCACTGTACTTGTGATGCCCTCCCTGGTGGTCGACCACATCAGTCTTTTGAATAACTACTGGAACTGACATCCTCAGGAACAAACTTCAAAGCTAACTACAACCTGCTAAGCAGTGGTATATAAAGCTTCATACCATCCACAATCTGACATCAATGATCACTATGCAGAAGTGTAGGCAAATGCCCTTTAAAAACACTTAAGCAACTAAAATAACTTTGCTGTACTTGACACAATCAAAACCAGGTTTTCCTGTAAAAAAGGCACCATGGGTGGACTCAAGTATAAAACAGTTATCCAAAAGCAAGAGGAATATTGCTCTCTTGAAGTTCCTGCCTAAACAAGAAAATCCGAAATCTTGTCTTCTAAAGCAAATTACAAAACTAAAATCACAATGCCCAACTATTTGCCAAACTGGTTGTAGATGGGATCACTTGTACTACACCAGAAGATCTCATACCCGCTAGCTTGAAAGATTCAGCACAAACTTCACCCCCCACCTCCCATATCCCAAAACATACCCGACACCAGCCCTCTGCCTAGTATCACTAGAGACCAGGTAATCATTGTGCTTGCCAAGGCTGAAAACACTGCCTCAATGCGACCAGATAATATCCCAGGTTTACTAACAACCTAAAACAAAACCTAGCAGACTCATGACCTTCTCTTTAATCATAGCTTGAGAACTAGCTATTGTCCTGCAGAATGGAGAACAGCAACAATAATCCCCCTGCCCAAAGGGGGGCCATCAACTGACCATGGGAACTACATGTCCATAACTATAACCAGTCTCATCTGCAAGTCCATGGAAAGAATTATGGACGTTAAGGACATGGGTGACCTCCAAATGCTGGACCCAGCCCAGTTTGGCTTAGTTAAGGGTAGATCATGCTATCTTGTCCTTGCCAAGGTTTTAAACACAATTCCCCACTCTGGCATCATTGAGAAACTCCCCCAGCTAGGGATTAACTCTTGCATTACTATATGGGTAGTCAGTTGGCTCACGGAACACTGTCAAAATTGGTGACTCCGCTTCCACCAGTAGACCAGGCATCGGTGCAGTACCACAGCAGTCTCTGCTGGGCTCCTTACTGTTTGGTATCCATTTCTTGGAAATCCAGGCAAAGTAGACAGCCTCTGGCTCAAAGTTTGCTGATGGAAAACTGGGAGAAATCAGAGTCCCCCCGACAATGTCAACATATTACAAGAAAGGTGAACACACATTGGTACCAAAACAATGGTCCTAAAACTAAATGCAAACTGCATTATTCCCTTTGGCCAAACAGAATCCCCTACAAACTACAATATTAACAGCACCTCCCTGAGTTTCCATACCAATGGTGCAAGACTTGGGAACACCAATCAATAGCAATCCGAACTTCGGCCACCAAGTTTCCACAGTGATAAGGAAGTCCTATGTAGTGCACTTCATAAGCAATGACTTGGCATTCAGGTCAAAGGATGTTATGCCACTGTACTCTACCCTCATCAGACTGCTAAGAGTATAATGCACCCTTTTGCAATGTACCTCCCCAGACACCTGCAGCAGCTGGATATACCTCACTAAGAATACACACTCAAACCATGACCTATGTGGCCTGGCTGAAAGCACTGTCCCTTTGTATCTTGCCGGCTACTGTGACTTGTGCTTCGCCTATAGGGCAATCTCTGACCCTGTCCTAATGGAAATGTTGCACATCCACAAGTCAAATGGCACAACTGTCACTTGCAGTAGGGATCTCAACCTAGCTTGTGACATTAACAAAACATGGAGACAGATGTCTTCCAGAGATTGCTGCTTCTCCGAAATAGACCGCCTATTCATGTAAAACTGACCCTATTCAAACACAACCTAGAGAACTGTATGGGAGATGGTAAATTTACCTCTGGCATGGCACCCATGTCCTTCATTGACAGGAGTAACTGGTGTTGATCACAGACCTGCTGTATTCAAAAATTCATTCAGCGAACTTACCAAAAACAAGTGGGGATACTTGGGATTAACATGGGTAGGCTTGTAAAGAATAGGGCTGCTATCCTTATAGCCTCCTATGAAAGGATAGTGTCTTGCTCATTAAATTAGAATTGTAGTAGGATTGCCCAAAACCTCTAGTGCTTGTGTTTAGGATGCGCGCACACAGTCTTGTATGACTGAAATAGAACTTTTGGAATGAGATGCTTGAATTTATAACTGAAGTCTCACATTTAGAGAAGGGATTCCTAAAACTGGAAACCCAGGGAATTCCTAAAGCAATTGGATACAAAGTCCTTTGAAAATTTTGCAGAGTACATCTCCGGCTTGAGAGCTCTCATCGGGAGCTCAAGTACCCCTAAAATACACTCTGAGGTGTTCATTAAAAGCTGTACAGATGCCTGGTTCTTCCATTTTAAGTTTGTAAGCACAGGAACTGTGACAGACTAATGCAGATGACATAGGAAAAATGTCCTGAGTTATGGTCTTGGACCATATTTCATTTTGATTTAAAATATATAGTCTAGCATAAGCCTCAAGATGGCTGCCCTAGAAGTAGGCACATTCATTTTTGAGTAATGCAAGAGTCTTATGGCCCAGTCATTCCCTGATACTAGTACCTCAGTCCACTCATTTTCCCATAGCAATGGAAGTTAGGGGTGAGGGAGCTGACCTGAGATGACACCTGTTAACCCATATGCCCCCCCCCCCCCCCAACAGGAGGTAGGTACTGGATGTTATGGAGCAGGCCTATTATCCCAATCATGCTAACTACCCTTTAAAGTGTAAAATTCCCTAAATGTGGTTGCAGCTGTGTATTTGCTGTAGCATGTGCATACATCCACAACCCCTTTTCCCATTTTTGCACATGGGGTCAGGGTGTCATTTCAACAGTGACTATCTGGAGCAGAGTAGCTAGCTGCACTGATCCAAGAACTGCTCCAGTTCCTCCCCTCACTTCTGTATGGTTTAGAAGTGCAGCAGATACTACTGTTTCCTACCACTCTCCAGGATGGGCAAGGCTGTTGGCTGCTCACTTCTACTTTCCCTTTAGCACTTCAACAAGGAGGACTCGCTTGTCATGGCTTTATACCTCTCCGTCGTAGGCTGTATATTTCTAAAGTTTGTAAAATTTGTCCAAGAAATCATTTGGTTCAATATCTGGTGCTCTACTGGCCTATGTTTCCTCCCCAGTATTGACTAACCTTTTACTGGATGCTTTTAAATGATTGAGGGAAGATGGCATCTTGCACTCGACCCTTGGATAAAAAGAGCTTTTATATGCGATAGGTGTTCATGCCTCTTAATCTGCAGACTGAAAATAGGAATAAAGTACCTTGAAAAGAAAGCTAATCAGCTAAAACTCTGGGCATCTAATTAGCATAGCATTTGAATATTAAATAGCACAACTCTTCCCTCTTTCAATGGATATATTGGATACAAATGGAAAAATATCAGACTAATTTATTTTAATTGCCACCAGTATATTGCCTTTGTACTGGTTTCAAAAATCGCATGAAGTGAATTCAGAATTTTGTGATGGAGTCAGTCGTGCCTGAGAATAGGAACATGCCATGCAGGGGTAAATCTGGCTTGAAAATGGGAATGTTCCTGCAAAATAAGGACAGATGAGCAGTCTGCAGACATTGCATCCCTCTTACCCTGATTCAGATTTTGAATACTTTTCAGGCTACCCAGCTCAGTGTCAGAGGTGTAGTCCTCAGTGTCAGAGGTGTAGTCCTGAGCCACCCAACCAGAATCCAGCTAGTGGCTTCGATGCTCGGGAAGTTGTGGGAGGGAGAGGATTTGTTAGCTCTTCTCTCCTACTCCAGGAGGGAGGAGTGTGCCTGTTATAAAGGTACATTGTCGGTGAGAGCGATGGTGCTTTAATCACAAGGCAGATTGCCATTAACTTTGGCACACTGCCACCTGCTCTACTTTTCCTTTCCAACCCTAGAGGATGGTACTAGAGATAATTATGGTAAAATGCAACTGGCAGCTGATGGTCATTTGGGAGGCACACATGGGGGAGGAGAGTATTCACCTGAGGCTCTAAATGTTAAATGTAATATAATGGGAGAGTTTTGTCTGGCATGCATGATTTTTTTCACCTAAAGTGCTGATGAGGCTCCTTAAATCGTAGGTGTTAACCAAGGCTTCCAAACATTGCAAAATGTATGATAAATTACCAGCATCCTTGTACCCAGCTGCAGAAAAGAGCAGTCTGTTCTTGTAGAGCCCTGAGTGACTGGACTTTTTACAATGCAGATCCTTCAATTTCCTTTCTCGTGACAGGTCAGGATAGTATTAACACTTGCTACCTTGTATTTGATAGGGAGTCAAGCCTGACAAATGTGCAGTAAAGGTCTTTTTCCAGTATTTGTTACAGCCATGTGAGGGCTTTGAATTGACATGGTTCATATTCAGAGCTCCTGTTTTAAATTGGGTACAAAATATTAAAAATGACCAAAATGTGATTAAAGCAGATTGTGGTGATTTGTGATAATGCACTAAAGTAGATCTGTGTTGATGCACTCAGCAAGGTTTCAATGTCTGGCATGCATATTTGAAGTCTGAAAGCTACCACAATGCACAGATTTCAGTGTTCCAGTAACTTATTCAGGTTACCAGCTGATGACTAGCCTTTAGAAGAAAAATCTGTTAAAGGTTATATCCCTCACTCAGTTAAGAATGTCGTGAGACTTTTTACCACACGTTCAGCAAGCTTTCCAGTAGACCATCAGAGTGGAATGGAAGATGCCACAGTCTGTGAATAAATTCACTCATCATTCAGTATGTTGGGAGGCAGTTTACAGAATAATTTGCGAGTCCAAGAATCTCTTAAATGAAAACCTCCCCAAATATTTGCAGAGTAGCTACTTTGTTGGAAATACTGTAAAACATGCATTGTTTTTAAGTTTATTTTTTTTGCCCAGAACTGGAAAAAATGTTAAAGTACAGTAGGATAAGGAGGCATGCAATTTGGTGGGGGATGATCAGCTGGTAAGGTTTGTGGATGTCTGGTTGGGAATTAATCGAGCCTAGTGAGATATCTTGGGTTAATCTTTAAAAGCAAAATAAAGTGAGCAGCTTGTGTAGCAGAAAGTAGTAACACAAGTTCCTTATCACTGTTGTAGTATTTACTCTTGGAGATGGAGTTGAGGTTAGTCGAATGTCTGTCCAGTATATCAAAACTTTTACACCTTCGTCACTGTACGTCATGTATGTCCTATATTCAAGGCAATAAGGTACATGTGACATATAAACATTCAATCCTCATTACTTTGCCACCTCTACAAATGCTAGCTTTGAATTCTGTCTGCAAGCCATTCACATGGTTGGTTCAACTGACAAACCTAAAGATCAGTGTCCCATTGGAGTCTCTCCCTTTTTCCCTTCATTTTACAGGTCATCCATAAAGGGAAAAGTGTGTGGAGGTAGATTCCCATAGAAGACTGTGGGCCTTGAGAACACAGTGTGCCTTTCCATTTATTTGGAGAATCGGCGGTTGAGGCTTTTGGCACAGGATACCATGGCCAACTCTACTAGCCCAAATGTTACACTACTGCTTAAAGCCAAAAAGGTACAAATGGATCTTGCTGCTATCCAGCCTTCAGATGTTTCCATATTGGATGCAGACCCTGAAGATCGACCAGTGTCTGCTTCCCTGTGTTATGACCCAGTTGGATGTTGACGGAGCTGTTTACCCGCATGTCCGCTGTGGCTATGTATGGATCTAGTGCAGATGTGGAGGGGGAACCATGGCTGATTTCAGAGGAGCTTAGTAGGATTCTCCAAATACTGCTTAAAGAAGGTGTCTGGTACACTCATTGAATCTAGGCAGGGGTCTGAACCTCCTAGATTTGTTAAAGCTGCTGATTCTTTTGGAAAAAAAGCTGAAGCATGTGGCCCCTGTGACAAAGGATCCCCAAAAAGAATGGCAGGATTTTACTTTGGGCTGGGGGGTGTTCAGTTCTTCTATGGCTCTGAAGTCCTTTCAAGGATCAACTGTTCCTGTTTTTGTTCCCTGGTCTTCCACTCCTTCCAGGCATCCTAATGACTCTGGTTCATCAGAAGTTACTCTGAGGAGTCCTTGCCTTACTGTTGCCCTGAGGTCTGAAGACCGGCTTTCTCCCAAGTCCCTTATGAAAGACTTGTCCTTTTGGAGAGATGGTGGTTCATATGATGGAACTTTTTACCTGGGATTTTTCAGTTTTGGCATTTCTTCCAGTGCTAGATACTCTCTTGGTACTTTCACTCCAGCTTTTCAAGCTCCTGATTCTCCGCCTCCTACCCTAAAAAGCCTGACAGGTTCTATTATGTTTCTGAATCTCAAACGTTTGTGTATATAAAATAAAACTCCTCTGATCCTGGTGTTCTCTGAAGCTATCTAAGTTGCTCACCTAAGCTTTATTCTTATAAGAACAGACATGCCAAGGACAGGTGTGGTAAATGGCTACCTTAGCCTTTTAGGGCTATTGATTACTAGACTCATTATAACTGTCCTAATTCTTCTGTACAGACATCGGACAATTCTGGCTGATATGCCTGATTCAGAGTAAGACTTCTGTCCATTTCCCTTTGGAGATTTGCTTCTCGGGTAGCTTATGCTAATTTCAGTTATGCTGCTGATGCCTGAAAGCCAACTGCATCTGGATCTGAGTATTCCAGGAAAGCCTGGATGTACAACCAAGACATCAAGGCCAAATTAGACTCCCCCTTAGATAATCAGAATATGTTGGCACTGCTGCTGAATTGTTCCAGATGCTTCAGGACTGGATTTAAAACAAATCTTTCTCATGTTCTCAAGTTTGAGAAATTATCTATCCAAGCCTTTCCTCATAGGCAGCCTAAACAGCCTTCTAGAGGCAAGCGGGTTCATAGAGCTATTCCAAACGAGCCTGCTCATGGTTCTAAGATTTAAAAGCCTCCCTTTCCTGGAAAATCTGCTTCTATTTGACATTCACCTATTCCTACCTCTGTCAGATTCCTCTGTCCTCAGGTTAACTCTCTTGTTTGGCAACAGTTGACCATGAATGCTTGCATGTTTGCCATTATCTAGAATGGTTATTTTAGGGTTTGCAAGTCCATTCCTCAGCCTCCTTGATGTCTCCTGCATTTTCCTTCAGTTCATTGGGATTTGTTGGTACAGGGAATCCTCTCCTACTGAGGCAAGGGAACAGGTTTATTCCATGATGATTTTGCTTCCCAGGAATGAGATGATTGTGAAGGCCCATTTTCTGTACCTTGCACTGCACTTTAATTGTTTTAGTGCTGTTTTAGCTGCTTTTCTGTTAAACTAAGCTAGTTTCCTGCCTTTCCTGTAACTAGTCTAGTTCAGATACAGATTTGCTGTATCCAGCACTATTCGTAAGCTTATGAGTGCTGCCAAAAAGTCTGCTCTTCAATTTTTCTGCTAGTTCTCTCCTCTCCTGCACTTTTACTAGCTTATTAGTCTAGTACTTTACCAGACTTGTAACAATTATTGTAGTGCGCACAAGTGCTACCAGCAGTAAACGTTCTACAAGGAAATGGCTCCAGTACTTATTAATGCCCTTGCCTTCAGGCATGTCTAAAGGTCAGTTCCCTGTGCTTTTTCTATTAACCTGGTGAACTTTGACATCCTGAGGCAATGTAGCAACTGCCTCATGTACACTGACAACCCTCTCTTTTTAACTCCAAACACTCAACTTGCGAGAGATGCACTTGTATATCCAAATTGGAAGCCATGCACTCTCCATCCAAGACTGGAATAGCTAGTCAAAAGGAGAATGTAAACACTTGCACCACATCACATGGAACGCAGTCCTCCAGAACACACACCAGCACTGCCTTCACATAAAAACGCAAGCCATGCACCCACCTTCATGGAGGCTCTCAAAAAAAATTTTACCCAAACAGCAGAGACCTCCAAGGCAGAAATGCACTCTACCACCACAACTCTAATCAGCCTAACACTTGTATACTGGGTGACTTCAACTATCCCTCCATTAACTGAAAATTACTCTCGTACCAATACACTTGCCCACAGTTTCCTGGAATTCATGAATTCCAATGCCCCAGACCAGCACAGAGGTAGCAACATCCTTCACCTGGTCATTACTAACATGGGCGACCATTGCTCTACACAAATAGTAAACTCCTCCCTGGTTATATCAGACCACAAGCTAATCACCTTGGAAATCCACATCCCTCCCACCCACTCCACCTCCCCGCTAAGGCAACCACCATGAAACATTTCTCCAAAGCTAACTTTGTGCTCCTAGGAACAGAGGTGGTTGACTTCATGGCACCCATGCAAATGGAGAATAGTTGCATGACTACCGACCAATGCACTGTATGAAAGCGTACACAAATGCATGGATCTCACCATACCCAATAGAACCAAGACCTGCGCCTCCAAAAAAGGAAGCTAATCTGATGGTCCCCTGCCATAAACGCTACAACAGGAGGAAACTGATACGGAATAAGGTGAAGTCCCAAGACTGGAAACTCCATTATCAGCCTTCTCAAAGTTGAGATCCCTCATCAGATCCTCTAAAGCTAGCTATGAGAACAGAATTGCAGCAGATAGTAGACTACCACAAGGCCTTCTATAGTTGTGCAAAGAATCTCCACTGCAATACCCAGATCTGCTTTGAGCTGCTGCACAATGGTATCTCCTATATCGAGCCAACATATTGCCAATATATTGGCCTACAGATTCAGTGCCAACTTTACCCCTCTCCCCCACCAAAGGACCAATCACAATACCAGTAGATTGCCAGGCACCCAGTATTGCTGCACAGGTTAAAACGGCACTGTCCAAGGCCACGAATACAGCTTCTATGGGACCTGACAATATCCCTGGCTGTGTTCTATATGAGCTACAGAGTGAACTGGTACCTCACCTGTGTGCCCTGTTCAATCACAGCCTCTCATCAGGCTTGGTCCCTTCTGAATAGCCAATATATTGGCCTACAGATTCAGTGCCAACTTTACCCCTCTCCCCCACCAAAGGACCAATCACAATACCAGTAGATTGCCAGGCACCCAGTATTGCTGCACAGGTTAAAACGGCACTGTCAAAGGCCACGAATACAGCTTCTATGGGACCTGACAATATCCCTGGCTGTGTTCTATATGAGCTACAGAGTGAACTGGTACCTCACCTGTGTGCCCTGTTCAATCACAGCCTCTCATCAGGCTTGGTCCCTTCTGAATGGTGCACCACTACAGTCCTTCACAAAGGAGGAGTGACTACAGACCCTGGGAACTATCGCCTCATTAACCTGACTAGGCTGATATGCAAAGCTATGGAATGCATCATCATGGACCTAATAAACAAGGATATAGGCAATCTCCAAACTCTGGATCCCAGACAGTTTGGTTTTGTGAAGGGTAGATCATGCCTGCTCAACCTTGTCGATGAGTCACCAGAGCTGTGGATGAAGGCAAGGTGGTTCATACAGCCCTACCTGGATCTGGCCAAGGCCTTTGCTATTCCCCACTCAGGAATGATAGAAAAACTCCCTAAGCTAGGCATCAATCCCAATATTAGGTGGGTTGCAAACTGGTTCACAGCTAGAACCCACAGTGTGAAAAGTAGCTGATTCCAAGTGGGACTGCTGACTTGGTCACAAGTGGAGTCCCACAGGGTTCAGTCCTGGATCTTCTGTTTGATATCTACTTTTATGAAGTCCAGGCCAACACGAAGGGACTGTGGCTGACAATTTGCAGATTGCAAGTTGGGAGCTATTAACTTCCCAAGTGATGCTGACAATCCTACAGGAAGCCCTCAGAGACAAACGACTGGTGTCAACCATGGCCTTAAGCTCAATACCAAAAAATGTCTTCATCCCCTTTGGGAAAAACCTGGTTCCCATAAATTACCACATCAATGGTAGTCCACTGCACACACACGACGTTATAAGAGATCTGGGAAGACAGGTTGACAGCAACCTTTCTTTTGACCACCACATTGCCACTGTTATCAAAAAGTCCTGTGGCACATCTCATTACTAAGGGTTTTGCATCCAGGAAGAGGTCATTGTCTACCTCTGCTCTTGCCTCATTAGGCCAGTCAGAGTACAATGCCCCATTAAACATGTACCTCACTAGACACCTGCAACAACTGGAGAGGCCACAAAAGTACCTCAGAGGATCCTAGGCATTAAACACTTGTCCTATATGGACAGACTCCAAAAACTCCCAACTATTCTCTTATCGCCTACTTGGGGGCAATCTCTGCTTGACTTCCAACACATGTCTGACCCAGCTCTGTTATAAATGCTACATCTAAAGAAATCCCAATCCCTCCACACCACATGGTCCAGAGACCTCAATCTCATTACCACAATCAACAGAACAAGCTGGAGGGACAGGTTCATAACCCAGACACTGCCCATGCTATGGAATAACTTCCTGTACATGTCAAACAGAGCACCTCACTGGGCCTCTTCAAGAGAAATCTTGAATGGATGGCAAATAGAAAATTCACCCCGGGTATCACTCCAGTGGCTCTACCTGACAGTGGCACTGGGAACCAAGGTCTGGTGGCATGATGCCAGGGTAATCCTATGGGCTAGGCTTGTAAAGGTTCCAGGGCCATTAGCCTAGTACACACCTATGATGTCTCTTCGCTTTTCCCATGCTTTCTCAAGCTTTTCTGACTTCCTTAGATTTGAAAGACTTACCTCCACATTTCTATTCACCCTAACTTGAAGTTTGCATTTATTTCTTTCCCTTGTCAATTCTCTGCTTTTGTCTTTTGATCTTTCTACAGCACCAAGGGTTTTTAACCAAATATCTGGCCCATGTGGTAGCTACCTGCAGATATAGTGAAATTCAGATCTTCCCTTACTTGGATGGCTTTAATTCACTCAACTGCTGCTTCAGGATTTTCACTTTACTATGCTGCTGTGCATTGTAGGGTTGACTCTCTATCTGACTCCCTCTCTGGGACCTAGTGTCCCTGAGTTGCAGGGCTCAGACTATTCCAATGATTGCCTGTCAAGGTCCTCTGACTGCTTATTTCCAGGCCCTTCTTACCTCTTCCAGTTCCATCTGCAAGGGAATTTCCTGGAGCTCTGGGATACATGGCCTCAACGTTCTTGAGTTCCCTTTGCCAAACTCCACATGAGGAAATTTCACTGGTATCTCAAGACTGTTTGGCTCCAGCACTGCCATCCTCTGAAATATCTCATTCCTCTGCCTTGTTTCATGCTGTAGCTATAACAGTGGAGTCACTGGATTTCTCTGAATTCAGGCATGCCTTTTCACATTTCTTTCAAGAGTCCACAAATACTTCTGATCAAGGTAGGGAGAGTCCTGTAACAGTCCATGGTCTTTATTCTCTTTAGCAATGAGCAGAACATCTCAAAATCAAGGAGGTGAGGTCTCTAATTCTAGGTCTCAAAGTTTTTCGCTCCCTTTGTTCCATTTCCTTTAAAGGTTTTTATAAAAATGCCACAGCTGGGGTACATCAAAACAAGGGAGCATAAAAATCTTACCTTTTGCAGGCTGGCTTTTCAGCTTGGGAGTTTGCAATCTGTCACTTAGTTCTTCAGGCTCTTTCCATTCCTTCAGGGCTCAGTCTTTTGTGGCAGACTCCTTTGAGCAGATCAGGACAAATCCTCGCAAAATGGTTTCTTAACATGGAGGTGTTCTGGACATTGTATGTCAGTGGGGCACTCAAGTAGATCTTATTGCCTCCCTTCCCCTCTGAACAGACAACTTTCCCAGCTATGTTAGAGTACCCCGTTGTCTGGCTTGGAAAGCGGATGTTATGTCTGTCTTGGAAGAGGCTTTCTTTATGCCTATCCCCATTGTCTACTACCACAGGTTCTGCACAAGATTGTGGGACAAACCCAAAATCTTGCTGGTAACTCCCTTTTGGCCCAGACATGCTTCTTTCTCCTGGCCAGGGGAAAGCATCAAAAGTTACCTCACATGAATGATCTCTCACAGGACAGAGGCTCATGCTCAACCTTCACTTGACACTGTGTGATGGGTTTTGATTCCTTTCAAGAACAATTTTCTGGGGACATGCTTGAGAATTTCCTGGTGGTCAGAAAACCCACTACTAGAAAATCCTGTGACTAAGATTTCTAATAGGGGTCTCAAGCTTAACTGGATCCTTTTGGTGGGTATTTTTACAGTCCTTTAAGAGTTGCTCAGTTCTGGCATGACTAATATTTGTTCATTTATCAGACATTTCCAGTTGTCTCTCTGAATCCACCTCTGACTTCTTTTTTTGAACTCAATTTCTGAAAGGTGTCCATGTTTGGCCTCCATGAAGGCAATGTTCTTCCTCCTTAGGACTTTAATTTTGTTCTGGAGACATGGACTCTGTCCCTTTTTTGAGCCTGCAGTTTCCTCTTGCTACAACATTGTACTTGGTAGACCATTCCCGAGAGGGTTTCAACTTCAAGCACTCATTGCAGTTCCACCTTTTTTGTTTTTTCACAAGGTTAAGGGGGTGTCATAATCCTTTTATGTCAAAGGTGGTTAAACTGTCCTTGAATCAGTCTTTTTTCCTTCACAGAATCCTAGTGAAAGGGTTCTTCGCACCTTGGATTTACACAGACAACTTTATTACCCATACAAGATGAAATGTATTAGGAAGTCGCCACTTTGTTTAATTTCATCCCAGGAAATTGGGTTTTAGTGGTAACTAAGCAAACTATTTCCTGCATTTCTAAGACCATGAAAATGGCAAACTATCTTCATGCTCCATTCTACTAGGGCACTGTCCACTTCTGGTGCTTTTTTACACTTTTTCCAAACATTACAAGTTGGATATCATTTCTAAGGCCAAAATGGGTTTTGTCAAGGCATCTCCTGTGGCTTCCTCCCATACTTTCCAGAAACTTTTGTATTTTCCCAAGAGTAAAAAAATACTGCAACAGTGATTAAGGATGTAGTATAGTTGTGCTAGATCTTGCCATAAGAGATGTTCCACCTCAATGTTGCAGTATTCTGTTCCCCTCTCATGCCCCCTGTTACTTTGCCTTGTTTCTGCTTGAGGGGTCTGTCTTGCAGCCTTTTCGCTTTCCCTTCCTGGATGTACATGTTGCTTTCCTGTGGGGTTGGTCAGGTCTTTCTGGGCACTTCAGTTCTGAGGATAGGAGTTCATATGTACCTTATGCCACAAGCACAAGGCATATCTGTGTATGGCACCTGGAATGTGAAGGCTTTGGTATGACTGGAGCAGTAAAAATCTGATGTGAAATTTTAAAGATCAGGGCCAGGTTCATTAATGTGTACACTGTTCTGAGCGAACCGACAACACAACTATAACAATTGCCTTCCCAATTTCAAGGATTTTCTTGCAGCCTTAAATATAGTCTGGGATTCATAAATGTTACCACAGTGTACAATGTCTAGAAAATGCAAGCAATATGATAGGAATGTTCTTTAATACTGAAACATATACACTTGGTGTAGATGTTAATGAATCTGGCTGGTACTTTATAAAAACAAGTTTGCCTGACTATTTTAGTTGCTCTACAGTATTAGAGGGCACAATATTGGTGCCAGTGAAAGAATGATTAAAGCTGTGGTTTGACATTTCACACTGTGCATACTTGGTGGATTTAAGACTTGCATTGATTCACATAATTCACCACAGGTCATTTTGAGTGACCCTACAGGGACGGAGCAGTCCACGGCAGGTTTCTGAATGTAAAGCTAAGGATGAAGTGTCAGAAGTGAACTGTCAAGATTTTGCTTTAAATATAGTTTTGATCGGCTCTAAGCAAGAATTTGTGGTCTTAAAGCATGTATGATGGACTAAACTGTAGATTGCAGTCAAGCAGGATGGAATAAAAATTGACTCTCCTAACTGAATAGTTAATTTCCAATATGCTGTTAAAATGACAAATTGAAAACATTACAAAGTTATGAGCACTTGTTAGTGGGGAGCCCAGTTGCACTCAGTGCTGTGTATGAAACGCTGTTTGAGTAAATGAAGTTGATTGTAACTCATGTAGAGAGTTCTGCCTAAGGCATTAGAAAATAAAACATAGTATACTAAATGGGTTATTGTGCTGAGAAAGGGATCAGTGAGCAAAGAGCAAATGGGGCTCCTACTTAATGGGTGGATCAGTAGAACTGTTAAAATGTGGATATGCACACTTACCTTTGAACTATTTAGCACAAATGTTTATACATGTTTGCTTTTACACAGCAAGGAAATGAGATTTCTAAGAGGATGGGAAATGTACCTACTGATTTGTACTAATGGGACAGGATTGATTTAAGGCAGGAGGAGAGTGGTGGGTATGATAAATGTTTAGAAACTGCAAATTATTTCAGAGTTAGGTTCATAGGTAGGTACTAGGCTATTGGCCCTAGGCCCTATATAAGCCTAGCCAAAAAGGTACCCTGGCTTTCGCCACCCAAGAAAATGTTTCTGTGCCCCTGTCCACTGCCACAGCAGTGATCCCAGGGTGAATTTCCTATTTCCCGTCCAATCAAGATTTTTCTCGAGTGCTAATGAGCTTTGTTTGATATAGATGGGTAGTTTGTTCCAGAGTACGGGTAGTCTCTGGGATGGGAAACTATCCCTCCAGCATGTTCTGTTTATTGTGGTGACAAGGTTTAGGTCCCTAGATCGTGTAGCTCTAAGGGATTGGGATTTCTTTAAGTGGAGCATATCCAACAGCTCTGGGTTTGACGTAGCTTTCTTTGTTAGGCAGAGATTGCCTCTGAGTAGGCGATATGCAATGGAGTACAGCTGGAGTTTTTTGAGACTGTAGGGCATCTGAGGTCTGTAATCCTCTGTAGTATTTCTGCAGCTTTTCCAGTTGTAGATGTCTAGTTGCATACCAAAAGGGGCATTGTACTCTAATGGGTCTGAGTGACGAGTAGAGGGAACAATGACCTCTTTTCCTGGATGAGAAACCTTTTATGATGTGCCATGTAGGATTTCCTGACCACTGGTGAGAAATTTTGACTATTCCGTTGTAATTAGTTGTACGTGGTTACATATGTTGGGGCTTAAAAATGCAAAGTTGAGTGAATTTCAGTAAGGACAGGAAAATGCAAAGCATAGTGCTGGACGTGAGTACTAAGATGGAAGTATGTTTGTAGTCTGAGGAATGGAATAATGCAAGGGAGTTGGGGGTGAGTTTTATAATGAGGAATGGTAATGGCTTAACTGAAACAGATCTTTTGACCACAAAGGTTGTCATTTGATCGCATTGTAGCAGAACTGAGTAGGAAACGTGCATCAAGACTGTATTAGGTGAGATATAGTTGTTGCTAAAAGGGGAAGGGGGTCCTTATTTTAGAGGTTGTTCCTTGCAAGTGGAGAATTGGACCAGAATGAATATTGGGATTGAAGGATAAGTAGAACCTTTGTATTGCGTTGTATATGAAATTAGAACTAGAACAGTTGACAGGCTAGTCTAAAAGCCTGCTGAAGACTGTTTAAGTCAGTTGTCAGATGGTTATTGGTTAACAGCCAGTTATGAGTTCACAGATGTACTAGTGCAGTGGATACCCAAAAGGACTTGCAAAGAACTGTAAGCCTGCCTTTGCTCTGTTGTAGTAATTTAGTTGGAAGTTCCTAACTAAAGAACACTAATTGATCTAATCAGTTTTTCCTGAATGTTGGATTTCTGTTGATTTCATTTTCCTGGTCATTGAGATCTGTTTATTGGCAATTACTATTTAATACTTTAATCATTTTGCTCATTAGTAAATATTTTTTAACTTCCATTGTGGCCAGTTAGTGTGTTTAGTGATTTGAGTGCTTATACTTGCCTTTATAGCTTCATAGGCCACACTGAAAGCCTGGCTGCTTTGGTAATTTGCTACTGTTTGTTTTAATATCTAATTTTCATAATTGGACACCCTTTTTAAAAGGGCATGAAGACACTAGTGGCAACATTCTTGTATTTTGGGGACGGGACAGAGCTGAAAATCTGTCAGGCTTTCCCAGAAGTGTTTGGATGTGAGAGATTTAATCCAAGTACGAGTGCATCAAAGGTTGTGGTGGACAGAAGAATGCAGTTCAGTCCCAGGCTGAGGAATGTTCCTGTTGGTGTTGAGGGAACATTTTGAAATTACTCCTGTTTCAGTGACACTCTTATTGGAGTCAGTGAGGATTGAAGCTCCTTGGAATACTGACCCAGGTAGTAAGGGATGTCATATTTGGTGGTAGTTCAGTGGAATGATATTTAGACTTCACAGGGAAATTCCTCCCCACCCTCCAAACAAAACATTTGTTTCCTGAAGTTGTTTTTGCACACCCAAAGACCGAGCACCAGTGCATGCAAGTCAAATCGGGAAAAACTATTCTAGTATGTTTCTGGTACCAAAGAGGCTTCTTGGAGACGCACTACTAGATATTTCATAATTTCTAAATCTGTATGTGAAAGTACCAAAACTCAAAATGCTTTAGATTACTCATCTGTGCAGAGTCAATCCAGATATTGAATCATTAATTTTGGTCAGACAACCCATAGGGGCTTCCAGATTAACATTTCAGAATCTTCCTTGATTCCATCTCAAGTTTTCTGGTCTGCCTTCTAGATGCTTCTCTTCAAGACGCAGTTTGCACACAAACAAATGTGGGTTTTTATCTAGTCTTTCATGAGCTTCAATCAGCCTGACCTCTAAAAGAGGATGGCTTCTATGACTTTCATAATCCTCTTATCCAGGTTACGCATAAAGGTACAATGGCTTCTACAAGCACACAAACCCATCATTTGCCTTCTCTAGTATCAAATTCCAGTCTGGGCTCTAAAATGGGAACTACGTTGATGGAGGCAACAAATTCAACAGAGCACAGGTCTCTCTTTCTCTCCTCAGACCCCAAACCAATCCCACCAGATTAATCAAATTTTGTTTGAAACAGTTTTCTTGGATAGAGGTGCAAAGCCTAAGGAGTCCTTCATACAGACCAAAGCAGATCAACCTAGAGAAGTTAGCAGCGATTCATGACTTGATCTGTCGGTCACATATGGTCCCCAAAACTCCAAGAGAACAGTAGTGGTCATGTGGTACATTTATGCGTGGAGGTACAAGGCTTTACCTCTCTTCAGGAGGATTGCTTGAAAGTTAGCTTTTCAGCATTCCTTAATCCTCAAAGCATTTTACATTCCATCAGCACGAAACAGATGAGCTGAGGGCCAAGACAAACCCTCATGAATGGAAACTAACTGATCCAGTTGTGGTGAAACTCGGATCTGTTCACTGCCTTTCAAAAAGCACAAAAATTGTTTCATAAGTATGAAAGGGAATGTTCTTGCATTTCCAATCCTTCCTACTGATAGTAATAAAGATTTACAAGGATGTTGCCAGTGATTTCTGGGCTCCCCTTCAGGCCCAGGCAATATTGGTTCTCTTAAGGAATTGGCAAAGATAAATTACCACAAGTTTCCACACAGACTGGATCTTCTCACAAGGCTGGTAGTTTGATAACCCCAATTTCAATCTACTTCAACTGACTGACTCAATTTTAATACATTTTAGGCACTTATTTCATGAGAATGTGCAGTGGGTACTAAAGGATTCAAGAATGTCTGCTACTAGAAAATCATATTGGCAAGTAGAGGCAATCCTTTTTCTAGTTGGTGCCTAAGTAATCACCATCATTGGCGATTTCTGTGGATGCTCAAGTATTTCAGTTGCTTCATCTTTGGGCCACTTAAGCATATCTGCCTATAGCTACTCCCCTTGTGTTTCTGGAAGGATTTTTGCACCCAAGACTACCTTGTAAAATGATTTAAGTTTGATCCTGCCAATCAAGCTAATTTAAGGTTCTTGATTGGGGGGGGGGTGCAGTACTCCTTGCTCTGACACCTGCAAGAAGAGTAAAAGTCTGAGTCAGCTATAACCTTCCACAGAGATAGGTTCTCCAAGAGCAAACCCCTCATTCACGCACAGTGTTCAGAGTTTGCTTTGAATCGAGCAATCTGTCTCGGTTTTCAACCCAGAACCTAAAAAACAGGGAGAAATCTGCATACTTTGCACATGCATAAGCAGCTTATGTACTAACAAAGCCCTTCAGAAATGTTTAGCTGTAGTTCTTGAGGGACAAAAAGGGACACGTCCTATCAAAGCAAAGTTTCCAGGTGGTTGTCCCTGCCCATTACTTTGTTCCCACCATGCAAATCCATTACATCTAGTACCAAGACACACGCAGTTACAAGACCTGTGCATACATTACAAAAGCATTACAAACTGGATTCATTTTCTAGGTCCAGGTCTAGTTTCGCCAAGACCATTCTCCAGGGACAACTTGATCCATATTCTACTCTGTTTAGATGGGCTTTAATCGGTTCATATAGCCTAAAGTTTACCGCAGCAGTGGGAATGATGGACATAGTACAGTTGTGCAAGTTGCACTTTCCCATAATGATATATGCTTGAATTCTTTACTGCTGTAGTACATGCACCCACCATCCATCCCCCTACTCTTGGTATGTAGTTATAGCTGGGATATAATGTAGGATTTTGTACTTTTTTCCTTGGCTGGTTGATTTTTTAGCATTGCTAGGCTCTTTTGTATGGGCAACGAAGTCCTGAAGAAATCTTCACTCTGCTTAGTTCCCTCTTTGGGATTAGCCAAGCAGCAGTCAGAATGGAGTTTGAACTTTCTGAAGCTGGATGGTGTTTCTAGGCACTGCCTGGAGTTGTTTAAATGGCTGTCATACTACCCAACTGTAGTATGACTATACATGGTTTACTCTGCATTGGTGAAGACTAATAAAACCTGGTAGAAAACCTAATAGTTAAGTTGTCTGATGTTGAAGACTGTGGTAATGCCAGTTATCCCTTGTATCATGTTTTTTTTTAATTTGGCCTTTAGTTTGCCATGCTGTAACAAACTTTCATGCATCTAAGAACTGTAATAGCTAGATACTTTGCTTCATCAGATATATAGAGAAGTATTTTGCAACATTGAGTGCAACTCTAATCAAGTAAATGCCCTCTACCAGCCTAACATTGCTATTAAAGTTCTACATCTAGTCTATAAAATGTGATTTTTCACAATTGTATCTCTAAACTTGTAATTCTATGTTGGCAAGATATTTTCTACTCTTTAACATCTGTCAGAGGTAGTGATAGACGTCAAGGTACTGCCAAGCCACAGTTTAGATGCCTGCTTAAATGCATCTTCCATCACTGTTAACTAGTTTTATTTTGCCAGCCCAGTTACTCCCTCATCCTGATGAACCAAAGCTTGTTAAATATGCAAGGTTAATGGCCAATTTGCCAAAGTTACTTTATTCCAAATATGATAAACTGTGAAGCCAAGTTTTTGAAATATAAAGCAAGTTGAAACCAGCATGTTGCTCACCTGAGTATTTAACCTGCTTGAGTGCATTTTTTTGTGAATTGTGATCATCTCATAATATTGAAGTCCTCCAAATTTACCTTCTGGTAAACTCAGTTCACACAATTTCAGGCTTCCTTCTAGAGTATCGCCCGTTCTTACCATGAGAATTCTTAAGTATGCAGAATCCTCAGTATGATTACCTGTCATGCATGTGTCTGCAAATTCTCATTCGAAGTAATAGCTAGGCCTTTGCATGCTACAGACAAGTCCCCCTTGAGCTCTAAGGGAACTATGCCCACCCCCCCCTCCCCCCTGTCAAGACTCAAGTGAATAAACCCATGGTGCCATAATTTTTCCCCAGACTGGATGATCTTGGCATATGCTGCAGTGGCTTATCAAAATTAAAATCCCAGCATAATCTCCCAAACTGAGCCTAAATTTCATGCAGACAGTAATTTGCATAATCAAATTTATCTGGCCTTGCATGCCCAAGTGGAGCAGTCACCAGGTAATTAGGAAGTATGCCAACAGGTCAGAACATTAAAATTATAACTAATTCTGTATCCTAATGCATCAGAAGGCTTCCTAATGTTCTGGAAAAGAACTTCTAAATATGTGGCCTCAAACTAAAATTTAGTTGCAACAGAAATGCCCTTTAGCTCACATAGCATCTCTTTACTTTATCTACTTTGTCAATTTTACAGCATCAGTCCTTTACAGAGTCGAGTTTCCTGCCGACACCCAAAGTAAACTTCACCTAGGCATCTACAAAAAAAATTATCTTGTGTATATTCATTTGCTAGGTTGGGTATTGCATCAATGTGCATAAAGTACAGCTAATTTTGTGTACACATGGTCTACAAGGATAGTCCTTTCCTCTTAAAATGTTTACAAATGCTTTTTCATAGATCCATAAAAGGCTGTTTCCAGTATGTTGAAGCAATCTTGTACCACCTTTGTGCAAAGGAATTTATCACTGGAAGTATCCATCGACAAACTGTAGCTATACTATCTTTCCTCTACAAAATCCTTGAGAAATGCCCTAGAGAACATTTAAAAAAGGAATCGAGGCTTGCATTTTTGTTTACATATGTCAAAAGCTTCATGACTGGCAATTACCCAGTCCAGACATAAACTGGCAAGCTGATTTAATAGATGGCATTTTAAAGGCAGTGATTGCCAAGGCAAAATCTTCCTTTGGTGTACCAGTGGAGTCTCCACTAGGTCTATTTAATGTTGAACATGAATATAACTGAAGATGCTTCATATAATGTGCAGATTAGAGTTTTGGCAATCTTGCCTGGTTCATAGGTAGGTACTAGGCGATCAGCCTTGGGGCCTATATAAGCCTAGCCAAAATTTCCCTGGCTTTCACCACTCAAGGAAATTATTTTCCTGTGCCTCTGTCAAGCAGTGCTGCAGAAGTGATCCCTGAGCTGAATTTTCCATTTCCCATTCAGTCAAGGTTTTTCTTAGAGGACCAGTGAGGAGCTTTGCTTGACATGAATGGGTAATTTGTTCCAGAGTATGGGAAGTCTCTGGGACAGGGATCTATCCCTCCAGCATGTTCTGTTTATTGTGGTGACAAGGTTTAGGTCCCTGGAGTGTGTGGTTTGGAGAGATTGGGATTTCTTTAAGTGTAGCATTTCCAACAGCTCTGGGTTTGACATAGCTTTGTATGTTAGGCATAGATCGCCTCTACATAGGCTATCTACAACTGAGTAGAGCTGGAGTTTTTTGAGACTGTCTGCTTATGGCATCTGTTTGCAAGTCCCCAGATCAGTGCCCCTTCAAAAGTTGAGGAGGGGAAAGAAGCTCAAGTTGTAGAGCAAAAAAAAAAACTAATCTACAACACTAGCAACTTGCTTGTAATAAACAAACAAGTAGCTTACTACAGTTACACTCGGCACATTAACCAGTACAGCTGTAAATACAGTACTGGCATTCATTTATGGACATAGATACTGCACTCCCACAAAACTGGAACCTACCAGTCATGCCTTCTGGCAGCTTGCACCCAGGGCAACTGCCCCCTTCACCCTGCCCTAGTTCTAGCTAAGATGCAAATGATTCCACATTAATGTGCTGCCAAATCCCTTCATGAACTTCAGTTATACTGCACAATGTCACAACTCCAGAATTAGTTTCTGCCTGCTGTCAGTTGCCCCCAATTTTTGCCTAGTTTTTTCCCTGTTCCTTGCCTAATTTGCTGGAAAAGATTCAGTAATGCCAAACATTAGCTTCATACTAAAAATCCATGTTGGTGCAACATGTTCTATTAACTTTGCAAATGAATTGGAACAGTATCAAAAATAGTTGGTTTTGTCCCCGCGTTCTTGGATTTGTAAAAGAAACTAACCTCGTGGCTAAAGGTTGGTTGTTAGAGTGCAACAGCAGGTAGAGACCAACCCAACACCCAATATCTCAAATCTATTCGGTAAGTGCTTTTGTGCAAAAGATGCACTTCAGAACAGTGAAGCAAGAATTAAAAATCAGCACAATAGCCATTTATATCGGAAGCACATCTGGTTAATGAGGCAATTTGTGAACCATTAATGCCAGTCTTAAAGGCACAGCACCATTTAAACAGTGGGCTTCTATGTGCCTGCCTTGTAATTATCCACTTCATCTCAACTAATTCAATTTGCAGCTCCCACCTCTCACATTCTGATACCAGTTGTAAGACTGACAAAAATTGTCCAGTATTCATGGCAACATGTTTAGCTAGTGCATTCCTATCATGTTTCCAAATATTAACATGTTAAAGGATGCGCTCCTTTAAATAAGAAATTGGTCTTATCAGTACAGAAACATGTACAATTGCATGTAGCTAAACTAAATTAGTACTTCGACATTCTGCATAAAATCTTGGCATGAATTTCACCTCTTCTGATAGGTTTTTTAGATGTGACAAGAGTGCATATTCTTCCCTGCAGATCTTGTAAGGCATGTGCCTGTATTTTTAGAGATTGTCCATCCAGTAACTGGTAAATTTGTGCCAAGATTTTCTGCAGTGTCTAAGTACTAATTTAGTTTATTTAGCTACGTGCAATAATTGTACAAGTTTTCCTTGAACACATCTGATGTTCGGAAACAAGATGACAGGACTGCACTAGCTCAACATGTTGCCATGAATACTGGACATGGTTTGTCATCAACTGGTATCTGATAATGTGAGAAGTGGGGATGTTGCGAAATAAAGTTGAATTAGTTGAGATGAACTGGATAATTATAATGCATGCACATAGAGCCCCTGGTTTAAATGGTGCTGTACCTTTAAGGCCGGCATTAAGAGCTCACAAATTGCTTCATTTAACTAGAGGTTTGCTATAAATGGCTATTTTTAATTCTGTTTTACTGGTCTGAAGTGCATCTTTTGCATGAAAGAGCTTACCAAAATTTCTAGAGATATTGGCTGTGTTGGTTGGTGGTCTCTTTTTGGATTTGTCCAAGCTTAAAGCTTCGAGGTATGCTGCTGTCTGACAGCACTAAGTGCTGTATGATCTTTCAAAGCCAGCAAAATGCTTCACACAACTTCCTTAGCTGGGGATGCATGGGGCTGATAAAGTTCCACGCACTAAGAATCATGATTGGATCAGTTATTTCCATTTGTTGACTGGGGAAGTCCATCTGGGCAAAAAAACTGAGGCTCCGGGATAGTTTCACACAATTGTACAATGTTCTATATTAATGCAAAGAAAAGTCACACAGGATAGCAACTGCAGTGCAGAGCTACATAAATTTTCAGTTGAGTACATTAATGTAATTAGACTCCTGCAATCTTGTGAGTGAGAACAGGAATACAGAAAGTTAACGTCATATGCAGATTGCCTTGGTGACCCCCCCCCCCAAAAAAAAACCCACCCCATTCAAACTTCCTTCATTTCTGTTCTTCCCATATTTGGTAAAATCCTTTAATTTACAATTGATTTGCACATTATACCTCCAATATTTTCTACTGCTATCAAAACTGCATATTTTGGGCTTGAGTACTTCTGCATTCTGAACACTTAACATCCTCCTGGCTATGGACAAAGGAAGCCTCATTGGTATCATCTTTGACTTCACCGGGGCCTTTGATCTGATTGATCAGCTGTTCATCTAACAAACTAGAATTGGTCCAGAAATAGCTCTCTGGTTTAAAAATTCTTTCCAATCAGTATTTTCTTTACGGTTTCACCTCTTCATTGATTTAAAGTTGGGTTTTTGTTACCTGTTGTGTAGTTTGCAACGGACTGGATTGTTAATGTGATGAAACTGAATATTGATCTTTTAATCCAAACTGTACTTTTGCTGTACTTTACATCGCCACTTGGAGTTGTGCTGTGTTGCCAAGATTTAAGGCATTACACGTTGGAGCAGCAATGCCAACAGTTGTGCAGGAATGGAGCTTAAGACAGTGCTCAAAGTAATTCGCTGCGTTTTTGGAGCAGTAATAATCGCACTTAACTCTCTGCTAAATCAGGTCAACTTGCTACAAATTCTGTTCCACCTCATGTTATGTTTTTTTGGCAAATGGGTGAGGCTTACTCTAATTACTTCACTCACTATTTGACATGCGGACAAATACTGAAGATGCAGACCTTAGCTGCATTTCCTAATCTGTACTACTACTTGATAGTTAAGATCTGATGCAACTATGTGCTTGCTTTTTTGCAGCCTACAAAAACAGCTGCTATTCAAAACAGTTTGCAAGGAAAATGAATCAGTAGAGACACCCTCTTCTTTATATAAAAAAAAAAAAAAAAAATTAATACTAGAGCGATTTTGGACAGGGGTCGTTATGCTGACAAAGTGCAACTCCTGGCACATGCTTAAGAGGCAGAAGATGGACATTTCTGTGTGGAAGATGGTGTGTAGTTCTCAGTTTTAATGCTTTAATACATCAGGAGAAGCAATCTGTTTATAAAAATCAGATCATGCATGGTATCTCACAGGTCATATGAGCAGAGCCACAGAAATAATTCAGGAATGGCATTCTGCACATGATCGTTAATTGCAGACTGGCTTAGAAGTTGCGTATTATGACTAGGGCAGGGCTTGTGTATTTAAACAGTTTTGTATGCCTTTAAGTGGGTTGGGAAGTGAAGTTGTGGAAGGAGCAGTTGCCATAAATATGGTATCAGGTGGGTGAGGGGAGAAAGCGGGAACGGGGTTTAGCCAAAGAAATGTATTCTTGCATACACTTATTGCTGCCCCCAACCTTCAGTTGGTAAGGATTGGTGTATAAGGTCTTGGAGTATATACATTTTATGTAGCAGTGCAGAGGCCGTTGAAAATGTATGGGGCCTAGTATACATCCTTTAGACATCAATAGTTAACTGGCAAGAAGGTGGAGAAATCCTTTTTCAGTTTCCCTTGTGTTCTGTTTGAGCGGTAACTATGGAACACTGCAGCATAGCGAGTCTGGTGAATGATGGTATCAAGTTTTTATAAGTCTGAAAGATGTTGGAGACTAACAAAATTCAGCAAACCAGTACTGCTGTGAAAATGGAAGCAGTGTTGGGTGGAAGTTGGAAGGTGGCTGGTGATCTGTTTTGATTGTAATCCTGTTGCACCTAAATGCAGTAACATTTAGTGTAAATTTAATACTTTGCCACATTATCCCATTCCTTTAATAACCAGTAGTTGTGTAACACTACAGAACTATACATTCTTTAATCCTGGGGATAGGATTTTAGCTCCAAAAAGGTCATTAAAGTACAGCTTTACTGAAGAAACCACTCAAGCTTGAAAAAAGGGCCTTGGAGATCTTATCAGAAACTGTCTTCTAGCCTCACATCACCATTTCAAGGTTGATCTAAGAATGTTGTGTTTTAAAGTATGTGAATAAAGACTTGGTCACACCTCAGACTGCAGGATAGTCATTAACATTTCCATCTGTGAAACCAAGTTCCAACAGTAGCACGTATTGCTTCTAATATGGAAGGCTAAGCAAAAAGATGCAGAATAAAGTGCTAGAAAGGGCTAGAAAGAAGCCAAAAAATGTTAAATATTTAATACGTTAACATAGGACAAGCTTATTCTCTTCCCTCTTCCTCTGTGGTTTGCTCCCACACCCACTTTTCATTCCTAAAAGTGGAAAAAAATTAGACTGATCTGTCTTCAGCCATTTTCCAGACTTGGGACGTGTAGCTCAGGCCCTTGGCCTTACCCATAATCCTCTGCCAACCCCAACCATACCTCAGATCAGGTTTGTCACTTGGCATTTGGACGTGGAGTTTGTGGCTCAGGCTTTGAGGCAAGTGTATTTTTGTCTACTGTATCAATACCATAGTGCTGTTCCTGTCTTCTGTTAATTCATATTTATCTCAAATTTCCTCTCTGCCTTGTGGTCTTTTTCTACTTCTACCAGTGTTTTTGTCTGATACTCTTGTATTACCATTGTTATGCTGCTATAGTTGCCCTCTACTCCATAGTTTTCTTAGTATCATAGCTGGCAGTCTTCCTCAAACTTTTGCTGTACTTGCTGCCTCTGTTGTACTTGTTTCTCCTTTGATATGGCAAACCTCCTGGTTTTCAGAAATGTCTGTGGCCATAAGATGCCCAATTCAGAGTCTCATGGCATTTTTTTTGTTTGGGGGCTAGTGATTGAAGATTGACATCTGCAGTGGTTTTGGACATAGGACAGTGGTAGTGTCAGAACAAGCTGGCCCTCAAAGGTTTTATTCCTCCACTTTCATTGTCTACAGGTTTTATTCCTCCACTTTCATTGTCTACCTTTGGAGTGTCCCTGTCTGGAAAGAAGCATGCAGACTAGCACAAGGGAAGTTGAGCAAAAGAAAGACTAGTCTCTAGGAAGTGATCCCTTGACCACTTTCCTGTCTGCTCCTACTTTGGCACTGGCAGCTAAGGTGTCTAAGGCTTTGGATCAATAGTCTCCCTCTTCCAGGACTCCCTGTCATAGGGAACAGATTTTCTCCAGAGCTGACAGCTTCCAGGCTACATTCCCTGTTCTTAGAGGAGACTCTAGTAAAGAGGTCTTCTAGACCTGCCCCCATTCATCCTTCAGATCTACCAGAAGATTCAGAGGCTGATGTGGACCACAAAATTCCTCAGGACCCAGATTTGATGGGAAGTTCTTTATCTCCCTTTGGACCTGAGAACTTTGGGCCATCTTCTATCCCTATTGCTGCTGCTCCTCAAATTTGTCTACCAGTTTTGGAGATCTCTGATCTGAAACTAACCAGTATTGCCCTCCTCTGATTCAAAGCTATGGGTTGCTTTGACTCATGTCTTTGGGCTGGACAGATCAGAGCCAAAGCTTTGCAGAGTGTGGAGGTAGAGGTTTGAGCCAAAAACTTTTGGAGCAATTTCTTTCTCTGAGCTTTGGTGCTAGATAGGTCAGCTCAGACTGTAGTTTTGAGGCAAGTTCATGGCATTAACACATTCTTGTCTATTCTGGCTCCAGAACTTCAGCTCTGGCTGGGTGGTTTTGGGGACTCCTTTAGTGTCTGCCTTTGAGGCTGTAGAGAGCCCTCTCAAAGTCTAAAGAAGGGACATCCTTGCCCCCCCCCAGCTGCACCCCTCCAACTAATTTCCTTGAGTTCTGATTCTACTCTCTCAACAGGGCAGCTAGTGCACACTAGCTTCAAGACAGGTCTTGGTCAGGACTCCCTCTGACTTCTGAGTCTTCCCGAAACATTTCCCCTGTGGAAGCTCCTGAGAAACATGTATAAAAAGAGGCACAGAGACTTCCCACATGAGTTTCTCCTAGAAAGACTGTGCTCATTGGAGCAATGATCTGACTGAATGCTATGGTGGTGGCAGCAACCAAAACTAGCTTTGAGAGGCTCATCTGTTTACCTTCCTAATAGTCTAGTGCCATGGACAGAGATGGGAAGCATGCTTATACTTCAACTTTTGCCCTGTGAGCGCTGAATTGTCACATATAACTGGGTTTCAGAGAAACTTTACTAACTCCAGGTTCCTCTCTGAGCGCTGAATTGTTTGTCACATATGACTGGGTTTCAGAGAATCTGTACTAACTCCAGGTTCCTCTCTGGTTCCATGTCTGTGGAAGAAAAAATGTGGATTTGCAACTGGTTACCCTACAATACTTTTATGCCACCATGCATTTCATCTCAAATGCAGAGGATGTCTGTAGAGTTACAGGCACAGGCTAATAAGCATAGCTGGATGCACTTGTGATTTTGTGGAGCCCTTTGGATTGACCCTTTTCGGCTCTAAGATCAAGGAGACGCACCTCAGGAGTGAGAAGAATGGGAAGACTTTCTTGCACGGGGATACTCTTTTTCAACCCCTCAGCTCCTTTTTTAAGAGACTAAGCGAGTAAGAGAATGTGGTTCTTAGTCTCAGGTTTTTCCTCAGGACCCTTTTGGAGATGGATCACCCCAGGTTAAAGGGGGGTACTCTAAAGATAAATATCACCCTTGTGTGGCAGAGGGGGTCTGCAAAAAGGCTTTAGAGGTCCATTCACCAAAAATCCTCAACAGGGTTCCTGAAGGCTTGCCAGACTGCTGCACTCTGGTGGCAGAGTGCTTATTCTGCACCCAATAGCCTGGACATCACTAAAGATGTCTACGTCCAGTCGATCATCACCAGAGGCTATTGTATCCCCTCTTTACCCACATCTGGCAACTAAAATTCTCCAGTGTCACCACACCAAAGAAAAGCAGTGTTGGAAATGGAAAAGCTGCTATCAGTCATCCAAGAGGTCCCACCAGATAGTGTTTGAAACTTACTCTATTTTTCGTGCGAATGAATGAGGACCTCATGCTAATGCTCTAAGCTATCCAAATCTATTTATCAAACGCCAAGTTCTGAATGGTCACTGTACAGTCCATCTTCCTGTTACTAAGGATGGATAACTGGATGTGCTTAACAGACCTGCAGGATGCATACTATCCCATTAACTCATTACATCTGAGTGAAGTCTCCAGGCGTTTCTGCAGATACTGCCTACTGCACCTCTAGGTGTCAAAATTTTGCCTGTTTATATTTGCATTAAACTTCAAAAACCATGCTACATACAAAGTACCAGAATATTTTATCTTTAGGTATACATGATGGCAAACACAACTATTGCTATATGACCTCTGTCAATGACTGTTAGAACTGTAAGGTAATTTCATTTTTAAAGGCTGAAGCCACACCCACTGGGAGTTAAAGGTGCACACTCCAAAGGGCCTGTACTGGAGGGAATGACTCTAGATACAAATGATCCAGGAGGTTTCTATGCTTTTAGGTGGGAGACTGTCCTTTCCAGTTGAGGGACCTGCCCTTTGTTCTCACTACAGCCCTTTGGGTGTTCACCAAATGCATGGCAGTGGTGGTATCTTGTTTCACCCTTAAAGGGTTCCAAGCATTCACATATCTGGATTGGCACTGCTCCCACCAAGAATCTTAGTCTGTGCTAGGGAGTTTCTCCAACTTTGTTCTAGACCAGCCATTACAGTGAATTACATGTCATGGCTATCCTTGACACAAGTCTTGGAGTTCACAGGTGCGCACTTGGACACTGCTTTCCAAATGGCAAACTATTACAGAATCCATACTAAAGAAAACGCCTACTTGCCTTTTCAACTTCTCAAGCCAAACTAGTACTACAACTAAGTTCGATGGCAGTGGCCATCGCTCTTAAATCTCCCAGCAAGTTTATGGTAGTTTTGCAGTGGATACTGGCAGTATAGTGGTAAGTTTCCAATCCATAAACTTCCCAGTTCATCTTGCCAGAATCTGCAGAAAGTTGTACCTTGGTGAATTCAGTCACTGGATATTTCCCAGGGCTGCCCCTTTGTTCCCCCTTTGCCCAGGGACACTGACCATGGATTCTTCCCATTCGGGGTGGGTGAGCGCATTAAATGGAGAAGATGGCTGTCTTCAGGGGGTCAGTCTTCGCATTCAATGTCATGGAGATGAGGGCAGTCCTCAGAGTTGCAGGCTTTCCAGGATGTCATCCTTTTTCTGAATGATATCCACTCAATGTCAGTGGTCTGGTGCATCAAGCAGGGTGGGGAATGTGCTCCTATCACCTGCCTCTAAGTGAATGCATGCAGTGGGCAATTTTTGGGTCACTTGCTAATAGCTCTTATACCAGGGAGGTCCAGCATTTTGGCATACAGGTCCTCCTTGCCTCACAAGTGATCTCCCCAACTCAGTGGCAAAAATAGATTTTTTTGCCAGTCGGGCTAACCATGCTGCAGTCTCTTTGCTTCTCCTGCCATTTCCAAATGCAGCAAGTTCTTTGCCCTGATCCCTCCCGAACAGGAATTACTGAAGGATGCTCCTGATCGACAAGTGGCCCTCTGGTTCTCTGTATACCCACCAACCCTGCTAATTTCACAATTTTTACAGATGCTGCTTAACAGAATAGTAGTCATACTTGTTGCCCCATTCTGGCCTCTACAGATGTAGTTCCCCTTCCTTTGGCCTCATTTGATGCACTGCCCTCGGGTACTTGATCCAGATCTTCTGTCTTCCTTGTCCAATATACTTTGACTGTATGGTTTCTCAACTTCCAGTGATAGCTGGGCACTCCAGTTTTTTTTTTTCCTTTGGTACATATTCTCACATCCCCTCGGATTCAACTGGGAGGCTCTACAGAAGTAAATGGAAAAGGTTTTCTGTCTGGTTGACAGGCATTTGAACCCCCCCCCCCCATTTTGGCAATGTAAGAATTTCTCACTTCAGTTTTTCGTGATGGTGCCAGGTAATCCACAATCAATGCAATTAGCTGCAATCTCCAATTTTTACATGGGGAGAGTCGCTCCTGTGTTCTGTTGGATTGTGTAAAGCTTTCCTCGAGAGTACTTTCTCTGACTTATTAAAGATCCTACTCCTTCTTGGGATCTAGCAGTTCTGTTACAAGCACAAACTCTGCTTCCATTGAAACCAGATGCCTAAGTGGATCTAAAGTTCCTGTCATAGAAAACAGTCTTTTGGTGGCTGTTGTCAACTAGATGAGCATCTGAACTAAAGGCCTTCTCTTGGCAGCCTCCATGTATCACTATCTATAAAATCAGGGTTTCTGTGCACCAATCTCTTAAGGTGGCATCTGAGGCAGTACTTAATCCAGTCATTACTGGTCTTCCCTAATTTCTCTAAAGGAGAATATATACTTAATTTATTGGATGTACATAGACAATTGCAATTCTACCTACACAGCATGAAACCTTTCAGGAAATCTGACCAATTTTTCTCCTTTTCCAAAGCAGAATTGGGCAAGGCTGTGTCAGAAGTTACATTGGCAAGATAGTTGGCTAATTGTATCCCTCTCATTTATCAGACCAAAGGCTTGGATTTACTGAACTCCAAAAGCACATTCAACAAGTTCTGTCTCCATTTCTACTTTTTTCTAGAAAATCTGTTGGCAGTATTTGTGCTCCTGCTACTTGGTCAAATGTTCAGACATTTGCACACTACAAATTGGATAATTTTTTCCAAGCGTGAAGGGGATTTTGGTTCTGCCGTACTCTGGAGTATACTTCCATGAGGACCCCCTTGGGATCCAAGTAGCTGGGGGGACTGTCCTATTGAGGAATGGACAGAAAAGAACTTCAGATGCATCTTTATGGCGAGTACATAACTTTTCTATGCTTCCATTCTTAAATTCACTCCCTCCTCTCCCCCTTCCATTATCATGGACGTTGTTGGGTAGTCCCTGTCATATTCATGTGTATGCACACACATGTATGTTTACATATATTGTAGGCAAATGCGATCTGGAATATGTTTGAGGTTGACACAGGCTCCTCACCTTACCCATCATCCTAAGATATGGATTCAGTCTGGAAAATTGCCAGTCTGATCAGAGGTCTGATCCAAAACCTGTTTGAGGGGGACAGAAGAAACACTGATGCATCATTGTGGTAAGTACATAACTTTGCTTTAAATATCTAACATTACTGTTGAGGTCCATGACCTTTCTGAAATTGAGTAAAAGGCTGCATGAATAGGATGTTCTCTCATTTGCTGTCCACATATTGCCAATTTTTGTTCCCCCATTTTCAGTCATTTTTTGGTTGCAAGTTAAGCTGTTTGGTTTAGGTGGATTTCTTAATGTACTACCTACATTCCTCCCATGTGTAGTGACATCAGTGTTGCTTGATCAGTTGGTATGTTCATACTTGAAACCAAGGCTGGAAACACTATTCAATGCCTATCAAAGGATCTAGTCCCTTTCCTATAGGATGGGAGATCCAGAAACGTGTCACACTTCCAAAACATGCCAGCTGATACCTTGGGGCATTCTGCAATCCTTACCCTTATTCTGATACTGATCTTTTGTGTGACTTGCAAACATTTTTGCTTTCCATTGTTTCACTTGCTGTTCTAGCTTCTGTAGTAAAGTTAGTGTGCAGAGAAAATCTGAGTGTGGGAGCGAAGTGCCCAGGGAAAATTTTACCTCAAGTCTTTGAGGTTTGCATATGAAAGATGTATTGT
This sequence comes from Protopterus annectens, assembly GCF_019279795.1. Lineage (NCBI taxonomy): Eukaryota > Metazoa > Chordata > Ceratodontiformes > Protopteridae > Protopterus > Protopterus annectens. Next base: position 1,202,302,584 of record NC_056739.1, on the reverse strand, counting down.
GTAAGAGAAACTGCTTCATAAGGAAAGTAGCAGTGTCCTGTGATGTATGCATTTTTAGCTTTTGTATAAATGGTATTCGATAAGTGCTGGCTGACTGAATTTGGTCTACAGATGCAAGCTTTAGCTGTCATACTTAAGTAAATTTCTGAACTGTGGCATAATAAAGGGGAATGGCATTGCAGGGTATGGGTGCGTCTGATGCATGCTGACAGTTTGTCACTAAGCAAATTTGTTTTAGCTTTATTTGCTTGGTACTGTATCATTTAATTTTGAAATTAATTGTACATTAGTTACCCCATGTATACTAGGATAAGCTTGCATTATGTACTCTGGCTTTATACAACTTTCTGTAATTCAAATAAATTTTATTAAGCAGTCTTAATGGTTTTGCCTGAATAGATGATTTGACAGGAGCTGCTCTGATCCCAGCATCCCCTGAAGCTTGGCCTCCATATCCCCTCTACACAGCAGAACTGGCTCCAGCTATTCCCCATGCAGCATTCACATACCCTGCCGCAGCTGCTGCTGCAGCAGCACTTCATGCACAGGTAAGGACTTAAACTGATATGCTTTGGCTTTTGTTTTCTGATTGTTACATTTCAAGTTTAGCAAGTAGTAAAACCTGCTCAGCAGGTGTAAAATTCAAGTTTAATATGGTAATTGATCCAAGTTTTTGGTTTCAATAAATTTCTAATGACTTGAAGCCTAGAGAGATTTTGGAGCCCATTTATGATGCACCTCAAGCCTACACAGATATTTAAAGGAAAGTGCATCTAAGTTTTTACATACATTTTTTCTATTTGGGGGGGGGGGGGGCTGCTGTCCCTATAGGTATGATATTTGGTACTAGAATCTGAAAACATGTCACCCTGCCTTCCACTTGTATCCTTCATCATTCCAGTGTTATGGCTCATAACCTGCTGTTTCATTAAATGTATAATGTATGATTTTCAGGATTGAGGCATTTCCATTCTCATGCCATTGTTTTACCAAAACAGAACCTGAATGAATTCTGAATGACTGGTAAGACTTCTCCAAATATGATGCAATAGAGTTTGGAATTGTAGATGACAGGTGGAATATGTACATGAACTTGCTTCACGTGGAAGGTAGCAGTGTCTATGATGCAATAGAGTTTGGAATTGTAGATGAAAGGTGGATTATGTACATGAACCTGCTTCACGAGGAAGGTAGAAGTGTCTATGATGCAATAGTTTGGAATTGTAGATGACAGGTGGATTATGTACATGAACCTGCTTCACGAGGAAGGTAGCAGTGTCCTGTCCTGTGCTGTGGATTACCTCAGCATAGCTTAAAACTATTCCAGAAACTGCTTAACTGATATGGCATGGTTCATTCTACTGTAGCTCTTAATCTCCCAAATGATGAACACTGCCACTCAATTTGAACACTGGGAATGCTTGCTAATGGCCTGCTAATTTAAAGTAGAAAGCTTGCAGGGTGGTTAAAATGCATTACTTTATACTTAAAAATTATTTTTATGAATGAGTATTCAGTACTATTTAACACTGATTTTTTAAAAAAAAAAAAATCCAAGCAAAATGTCTGACCCGAACTTAACTGCAAAACCAACTGCATGTAATCCAACACCCTTTCATCTTAATGGTCTCTTAGCTTTTCTAACCTTAACAGTTGCTACTCACATCTCCACTTCTACATCTCCTACTTTAATATTATTCACCTTTTCTATTCCAATTATGTAACTAAACTAAATATCTGGTATGTTAAATTTTTGTATATATTAGTTTGCCTGTCCTTAATTAAATGTGAGCTATTGATCGGTTGTCTGTGTTTTTATACAATTTAACCTTTGGGTTATGTGATTTGATTGGATACAACCTTTGCACCTTTTTTGCTGTGGATCCAGGGCTCTGACTCCTCCCCTAACCATAATTCCCTTTTCTCCCAAACCAACACTGGTGGTTGCTGTCCGATCAGGAGAAAGTGGTGTAAAAGGGTTTTGACCTTAGAAGCCCAAGTGTGTGGTACCTTGTGCTGTGCTATATCTGAGCATATATCTATTTCTCTCTTCCTTTAGGTTTCCTCCCTGATGTAAAGTTATATATTCAGAGGTAGGGGCAAATCTATCTAGTTTCTGGTAAAGATCAAACCAGACACCAGGAGTGAACAAAACTGAAAATTTCTCCAAAGCAAACTATTACCTACTAAGCGATGGTATAAAAAGTTTCAAAGCCCCTGCCAACAAAGGACTCCTATGCAGAGGTATACACAATTGCCCTGTACAGCCACTTGAAAGCATTGACTCAGCTGTACTAAACAGGAACAAACCCAGGTCTTCTAATAAAACAAGCCCCCCTAGTAGACTAAGTATAAATAAGCTATGCAACAAAACAGATATCTAAGAATGGGAGGAAACTTACTCAAGTTGAATACTCTCCACAGCTTGAACAAGCAAATCAGATAGCTAGCCTTAGAGGACTTTAGCTAGGGATGCTAATTTAGACTCATAGCTTAAGACAATCGGAAGGGCATTCTTTAGCTACATCTGAAATCTAAAAGGGAATACCCACTTGTGTGCTGAGCTTATAGTGGATGGTACCACTCGCACTTAACCTAAGGAAATTGCCAACCTGATAGCCAACAGATTTGGCAATAACTTCACCCACCCATCCCCACCAGACATGCCCCAAAGCATTCCTGACACCAATTCTTTAGAGTATTTCATAAGAACGGGTCATGCAAGCACTCTCTGCCTATATGGGACCAGATAACATCCCTGGCTGCTTAATGTAAAACAAGACGTATCAGAACCACTCTGCATACACTAACTATAGTCTGAGAACTGGCTTTGTTCTGCTAGAGTGGACAACGGCAACAGTAAACCCCTTGCACAAAGGGTGATCCATCAACTAACCCTGGGAACTATCTACCTATATGCCTAATCAGCCTTGCCTGCAAGGCCATGGAAAGAATCCTCCTGGACCTTGTCCACAAGGACATAGGCAACCTTTAAACCTTTAACCTGACCCAGTTTGGTTTAGTAAAGAGTAGAGCTTGCTTAAACTTAGTGGACTTTGAGAATGTCACCAAAGCTGTAGGTGAGGACAAAACAGGGCATATAGCCTATCTTGATTTAGCCAAGGGCTTTGACACAATCCCCCATTCAGGTATCCGAGATGCACTCAAGCTGGAAATTAAACCATGCATTACTAGATGGGTAGGAAACTGGCTCACCAAGAGAGCACCGTCAAAGTTGGGCAGTCCACTTGTACTCCAGTTACCAGTAGAGTACTGCAGGGATCTGCTGGGCCCTGTACTGTTTGGAATTTGGCATCTGAAGACCAGGTGAAGGTAAATGTTTGTGGCTTTACAAAGTTTGCAAATAACTGCAAACTGGGCAGAATTAAAGTCCTCCGCTGTGTTTCAGAAAGGGCTGACAAATGATTGGTGCCAAACTCATGGGCTAAAACTTAACACAAAAATGCTTCATTATCCCCTTTGGCAAAGTAGCCCCTGCTAATTATGATGTAGATAACACCCCTTTAATCTCAAGCTCAGTGTTGCGAGACTTGGGAACACAGGTTGATGGCAATCTAAACATCAATCACCATGTGTCCATACTGATAAGAAAAGCATTCTACATTGCATATCACTTCCAAAACCAGGGAGGTTATAGATCCGCTGTACTCAACCATTATCAGGCCACTAACTAAGTACAATGCCTCCCTTCTGTATGTACCTGACCAGACACCTGCAGCAACTGGAGAGATGATGGATGTTTCTAACCAAGAGAATCCAGGGCCTCCAAACCATGAAGTATGTGGAAAGACAAAGTCCTGTCACTATACTCTCATAGACTGGTGAGAGGCAACCTGTGTCGGGCCTACAAAGCAGTCTGTGACCCTGCCCTAATGGAAATGCTGCACATCCACAAATCTGTTGGGACAAGAATAACTCACTCCCGGGATCTCCACCTAGCCCGAGACATTAACAGAACATGCCGGAGATGCTGATTCATCTCCCTGTGCTTGCTGTTCCTCTGGAATAAGCCCCATGTGAAGCAGAGCTCCTCAAGGACCCCATTCAAGCGTATCCTTGACAATTAGATGGGTGACCATGAAATTCACCCTGAAGGTGACACCTATGTCCCTCATGGACAGATGTAGTCATTGCTGATCACAATCACTGTACTAACTACCATCTAGCTATGGTCAATAAGGGTACTCTGGTTATTGCACAACTAGGCTTGTAAAGGTCCTAGGGCTGTTAGTCTAGTAACTTACGAGACTATGTAGATGTGTGTGAGAGAGAGTAGCAGAGAGTAGCAGAATTCTATCTCTTACTGTTATTAGGTGTTTGTAGTCTAAAGCATGATTTAGTGTTTCAGTATAATTTTTTCCCCTCTAGTGATGGACAAGATTACAGGCTTCAAAAAGTTTGCCTGCAGCCACAAAACTCTGCCGCAGGTTTCTCACTACTGCCTTGGAGGCAGCACACTTGGATTCAGACTGAGGTGTATGCCTACTTTGGAAGAAAGGCACTGCAGGGTCATAGGGGCAAATTGAATGATTCCTTCCTAAGTGGAACCGTGGCTCAGTCTTCATCTTCATAACCTTCTCAGAGCCTTAATTCCACCAAGGATTTAAAAAAAGGGGGAGGGGGCAAAAAGCTGGATAAATCCAGAAAATAGTCTCTGGATCCATCAGAGTTCTTGGGTCTGGCACAGAAAACAATCTAATATCAATTCACTAACTCCTCCCCACTTCTCACTGGAGCCAGCGAGTCCTAGTCTCCACTCCCCATTCTTACAGTGGCTGTTACTCTAGACTACCTTTGGCTTTTGAGGTCCTTCATTTTGAGGAGCCTTACTGAAGCAACTGTTAGAAGGATACAGACACAGCTAGGGATTCTTCTGGCACTTGCCCCATTGGTACTCTGAGTTCTGGCACTGGATACCCCTTAGTTTCAGAATCCAGTGTGACCTTGTGTCAGAGCAGTCATCTCAACTTTGATTCCAGGATCCTCCTTGACTCCAATTTTGTTGGATTGGGATGATTCTTGTCACTGAGGCTTTGGCTGCAAGGCGAGGGGTTGAGTTGACTTTGCTTTTGGAGGCTCTGCCCATGATAGCTTTGTTCCCTTGCCAACCTCGGAGCCAGGGTGGAGGAGCAGACTTTCTCCCGTCTCTCTCAAATAGGAGGGGTGTCTCTCCAGCTCCAGTTGCAGCCTCTGCTTTTGAGGCATTTGAAAGGGTTCTCATCAGGCCACGAGAAGAACTTTTTCTTAAGTTCTGCTTCATCCCAACCTGTATTATATTGCCTCTGACTGACCATCCAGATCAGTTGGGACAGTCAGCCTTACCCAGCTTTTGGAGTACTCGAGATGCGAGTTCTAGTAGAATTCTGACCCTTCTCCAGAAACCCAAATGAGTGTCCTAGAAAACACATGTAAGAGGAGACTTTTCTTTCCTGAAATCTGTCACTGAAGATGGACTTGGATGAAGGTGAAGGATCCCCATGATCCCTCCTCTGATATTCTAGAATTGATTTAAAACAAGGGGGTTGGTCCACCTGAGGAGTATCTTTGAGGTTTTGGGCCATCTCTTCTGCCTCTTTGCCACCTACTAGTTACCTAGTAGATTTGTTGGTGCAACAGGCATAGAAGGATCTTAATGTGGTGGAACTGATACCAAGGAAACTAAGATGTCTGCCCTATATAGAACACACTGGAGCATGGATTCCATGGTAGATGCCATGGTTGTGGTTGCAGCCATGAAGGGACTCTTGGAAGACTAGTCTATCCATCCCCTAACAGGTAGTCAAGGGCATTGGTTCAAGAAACATGTATCGGTAAACTTTCCACTCTGAGAACTGAACTATCTTCCCCATGATGACATGCTTTCAGAGGGACCCAACCAGGGAGCCTGCCAAGTCTTGTTAACTTACTGACAAATGTAGATCAGGGGTTTCTTAATTTTCTACCTTGCAATTGATGTCTAATGTGTCTGCATAGTCTTTTTAATGTATCTGATGGTACATCTACAGCAGCAGGCACCAATATAGTAATCTGCTGTCATGCCTGGATGCGATTGTGACTTTGCAGAAGGTTTTAAGATGTTCTTCAGTAACGTCCCCTTGAAGGTTTGACACTGACCGAATGTTAAAGAAATGCTGATCAGGAGCAAACAAGAAGGTAAGACTGTCTGCTGTTGTGATCTACTTTTCCATCCCTCAAAAGACCATCTCTAGGAACTTTAAAGGGGGGCAAGATGTGGTTCAGAAAGTCCCAGGGTTTCAACTAAGATGCTGTTGTGGATGGACCCTCTCTGGGTTGGGAGGCATAGCACTTTTGAGTGACCTCTGCTTAGAAGTAGAGGTGGACTGCAGAATTGGGGCTTTTAAATTTTTTTCACTGAGATACTAACAGTGCTTGTGATGGATTGCCTCACTGCCATACTCTAAACAGGATGATTATCCCTGCACCCTCAAGCCTTGCAGGCCATCACACAAGACAAATGGGTACAGAGAACAATCACCAGAAGCTATACTATTCCCTTTGCTTTCCCTCAGAATTCCTAATATGCTACCCAGTCAGATGGAATTCATAGCAGAAAAAGCTTCTAGAATCCTCCAGCAGGTCCTCTCAGACCAGTTAGGATACTTTAGTTCCAAAAGAAAAGGATGCTCTGGACAATTTTGGACTTGTCACCTTAATCGTTTTTTAAAACAAAGTTCTGGACCATCACAGTTCTGTCCATTCTACCTCTTGAATGAAAGGATGACTGGTTATACTGTCTAGATCAGTATGCGTACTTGTATCACTGTGAAGTGGTCCAGGAGATTTCTCCTTTTCCAGCCTGGAGCCAGTCCATTCCAGTTCAGGGCATTGGCCTTTGTATTCCTTAATTTTCTGGGTGTTCACCAAAATCATGTCTGTTAGCAGCACATCTCAGATTGAGGGTTACACATTTTCCAATATTTAAATGACTGGCTTCTCTCCACTTCAAGGATCTTTTAGTCCACCAACAGGACTTTTCTCCAACTTGTCCAGAAAATGGGAACTGGTTAACCAAGCAGTCAGTTGGCACCTACACAAGTTCATTGAATACCACCTGTATGTGGTCACATAACCAAACTTCCAGAGTTCAGGATATTATCTTTACATCTAGTAGCTTTACAAGGTCTTTGGCATCCCTCCTGCAAGAATCATTCTCTTGCTGCTAGGGTTGATGACTTCAGTGATCATTAGTTCCCCTAGCAAGATATTAACGAGTTCTTCAGTGGACCCAGTCTGTTCAATTGTTCCAAATGTATCTGCTACCATCTCAAATTCATCTAACACCCATTTGCAGGAGCAAAATTATGTGGTGGTTGAACTCCATTTGTAGTGCATAGTCAACCATTTTCTCCAGTGGCTACAGTAACAGTGAATGCTTCCTTCCTGTGGTGGTGGTAGGGCATTTCAAAGGGAAGATGGTCCAAGGTTCATGGTCACTGAGGCCAATCTTTACATCAGTATCTTGGCCCTCCTTGCATTGCTGGCTTTTCAGGACTCCATCCCTGAAGGGGGATGGACAACATGGCAGTAGTCTGGTACATGAGCAAGGGAGAACCCACTGATCTCCATCGTGTGGCAGTAAGTGTATTCATTTCACTTTCTCATAGTAATGCACATCCACAGACTTCAGTCATCTGGCGTAGACAAGTTGAGTAGGTCCATTCTTCCTCACAAGTGACCCCTCAACCAAGCAATGGTAAGGCAAATATTCAGTCACTGGGGCCAAACTTGCTGTAGTCTCTCTAATTTATACCTAAGGAAGTGCAGCAGTTACTTTGACCTGATCCCTCTATACAGGGTCAATCCGTGATCAATGATTTAATCCACAATTGGCCCTAAAGCCTTGCATACACCACCTCCCATAACACTGATAAAATTTTATTCAGAAGGTGGAAGGCCAGCTCTTTGCCCCAGAAAGTTTGGTTCTGCAGCCTCTGGCCTTTAATCCGTCCTGGACATTTGACTACCATCCAGACTGAGTCACCCATCCAGATAACCTCTCCATATCTGAATACCTTAAAGCTAACTGCATAATTGCTCAGATTCAGTGACTGAAGGGATTCACATTCTACCAGCATCACAAGCAGAATACCTGGTTGATTTATCTTGGCAAGTGGAAAAGACTTATTTGGGCATCTTCCAAGGGAATAGATACTTTAGTACCTCTTCCTTCCATCCTGGATTTCTTGTCCCATCTTTTCCAAAAATGCTCTTTTCCAACAGTCAAGTTCTTTCCACAATGGGCACATCCATTGCTTCACTAAAGATTTCAAGGGCCTTTTTGAAGGGAAGCTTCTTACTGAGGCCCCCCTCTAAGGTATCTCATTTCTCAGTGAGACATTACTATCATGCTGCAGGTCTAAACTCTGGTCTTTTGAACCAGCAGTCAGTGGATTTAAAATCCCTTTCTTGGAAAACATTTTTTCTTGAAGCAGTTACTTCTGCAAGTAGGATTTGTGAATTGCAAGTGCACTCTTGTAAGACTGCATATGGTCTTCCATAGGGACACTGAGAACAAATCTCACTTTCTTTCCAAAGGTGGCATCCAAAATGAACCTCAACCAGACTGAATCTGTAACCAGACTGTGATCTGCCAGTCCCCCCCCAAATTTTTCTGTGTATTTTGCTATACATTCATAGACCACTTTGATTTTATTTGCACAAAATTAGATATTGAAATTCAGTCAGCTGTTTGCTTCTCTAAAGCTAAACTAGGCCAAAATGCATCAAAGGTTATGCTAGGTGGCTTTCTAACTGTATAATCCATCTACAAGAAGTAGGGACTAACCTTCCATAAAGCTGATACTGCAAGAGTGATGGCTACCTCTATTGCATTTGAGAAGAGTTCCTTCTGACAAGATCTGTGCTGCAACTACTTGCTCTACAATTCACACATTTTTCTCGCTACAAGCTGGATGTACAGTCCAGACCCTGTAAGCCTTTGGCTTCATTTTCAGGAGTATCCTTCCATGATGCCTCCAATGTGTTATTGGTAGCTTGTGAATCTGTCCCAAAGGTTGAATCAGATTTAAACAGTCATCAGATACAAAGTTATGTACTTTTATTTACTGACATTTGATTACAGGGAAAGTCTGGGTGAAAGCTAATTTTCAGTGGGGGCCTGGGGAGAGACTCCAAAGTATTACAAAAACATTTTGAGTAATTTTAGTTTTGAAAAAAATATTTAAATTATCATTTTCATAATATGAAAACATTAATAGATGCAAGTTATAAGGCAATTTAATATAAGAAATTTTAGCCATTTTATAGAAAAATTAAAGGTAGGTTAGTATGGTACAAACTGGAGTAGCAGTGCAGGTTGAGAGTAAAGCAGGCTTAAGGTACAGTTGGAGAAAAAGCTAGGGGAGTGAAATTGATAGTAAGGAAGTGAGTGAAGGGGGAGAGTAAGGAGACATAAGGTATGAATAGGTATTTGTCCATTTAGGAATATAGTTTTATCCTGGTGCTGAGCAAGAACAGAGCCAGTTTTTGGCTAGGAAATCTTTCAGAATGGTTTTGAAGGATGGGAGGGAGGATATTTACCTCCTGGATAAGAGAATGAATTCCAGGCCTTGGTAACATTGTACAAGTATAGACAATGCCCAGCAGATAGGTTTGTGGGCGGACAGGAGTTTTGTCATTGGATTGCAATGACCAGCTAGGAACATAGTTGTGTAGAATGTTTAGTGCTGGACAAGTAGATGGATTCTGGATAACTTTATAGGTGGTAAGCTGTGCATATGTTTGAAGGGGTTCTAACCATTTTAGGCTTTAGTGCTTGTACATAGTGGGTTCTGAAAGGGTATTTGCTTCAAATTTAGCAATTTTGTTTATAGCATTAAAGTTTTGATTTTTGTGATCCCTGAAGGTTAAGGATGGGTGCACCATAAAGTGTGGGGAGGAGATGGTGTCAAGTGTAGTGCTAGTTGCGTCTGGAAATTGGCTGTGTAAAGCATCTCTAGTTTTGTTTTTTATGCAATTTTATATTTGTAGGTCAAATTTAAGATCGCCCATTGTCATCCTTAGTTTGCTGTGAGAAGTGACTTCAATGGTTGTATTATCGAGAGAGGACTTCAATTCCCTATCCCATGAAACTACAAAATTTAAAGAAATGCACTTTTTAGAATTGAGCATGAGTTGTGGGTTAAAGCTGTTTCAGTTCCTGTTAAAACTTCCTGAGTAATTTTTTGGAGTTGTGCCATGGTATCAAATATTCAAATGTGTGAAGTCATCTGCATGCTGTATTAGGGAGGCCTATTGTGTGGATGTGTGGAGGGTGTTGGTGAGAATGTTAGAGGGGGGAAAGGATAATAGTTTCTTGTGGTACTCTGGTGACTGGGAAGTATGGAGCAGAGGGTAGAGTGAAATAAGCTTTATTGTGGCTTTGAGTGATTGGAGAGGTGTCTGGATGAATTTATGGCCGTGATGCAAGATTCCGTTTAATGGCTGTCCAGAATTTTTTAGGGTTGTTTTAGTTAAAGTATATATCTTTTTGTCTTCAGTACTTTGCTTTTTACTGAGATTGCAAAGCATTCTGAAGTTTTCAAGATATTTTGCTCTCCATGCTTTTTTTAATCTACCTTGCATTGGCATTCTACTCCAAATTGCATTTGTTTTTAGTTTCTTTTAGGAGGTGCAAGGTTATTTAAGATATTCAAGAAAGCTGTATTGAATTTACTGCATCCTCTAAAGGGAGTATTTTTAGGAAATTCTAGTTGGGTCAGTAATTAACATTTCTAGGTTAAACTTAAATGTTGCATTCTTTTATAAACATGCTGTTCAAATGGATGCGATATGTTGGGGAGGTCCAGATAGAGGATAAAATCATGCAAAGAGTAGTATTGCTGGAGTTCATCCTCCAGTCTTGAGTACCTTTGAGGTAGATCAGGTTTTTAGAAAATCTCACCAAGACAACACTAATATATAGACTATTTAATATAGCTTGTCATGGACGTAATTAGGTTAGACAACTGGGTACAGAAGTCTGGTTGTATAGATTGGGAGATCAGACTGTTGTACCAGAGGTGGTATATTTGCTAGGGTCTGATGCTAGGATCCAGCCTACTAGGAAATTTGATGTCTTGCTATATGTGGAGCTATTTGTGTGAAATCAAGTTGACACCAGAAGTAGGGGAGTTGGAGTTTTTCCAACCAACTGACATTCCTGTCACCTAGCAGTAGTTGTGAAACTATGGATATCAAGTGTTTTATTACTTCCCTCCTGGTAACAATACAGTTAAACTGGAAGATAAGAACAGTAGTTTGTTTATAATTTAATTTCAGGAAAGTTATTAGCTCTCCTGAACTGAATTTTGGTGTTTTTTTTCTAAGGAAATGTCGTTGGGAAATATTAAAGCAATGCCACCACCTTTCCTCTTTGTGGTCATTGAGGATGTTAGGGGGTATAATTTCAGTGTGTCATGCTGGATCTAAGCCAAGTTTGTTGCATCAAGAATACAAGCTGGTTTGGTAATCCAGGCATGTAGTTCAGTTTTGTTTCCAACATTTATGGCAGCAAAAGTTAGATTACTGGGGTTGACCATTGTAGGGTTAGTATGTAGAAGAGAATCTTTCACTGTGATAAGTGGGTCCAGGATTAATCTGAATGTCTTCTAGGAAGATTTTAGTATTTTAGGGAATTTTTGTTTCTTTGGAGTGTATTTTCCACCTAATTTTGTTTTGGTTCAAGTTGAAATAGAGTTGGTCTGTATTTTCAGTACAAGTGAAAGGTGTCACTAAGTTTGGTGTGATGTGTGGGGAAGTATGAATAGGTGGTTGGGACAAGAGCTGGAGAGATGTTAACAGCCATTAGACATGGTAGCTTGAAAGATGGCCCAGTAGCAGGTGAAGAATAGAGGATAAACTGAGTAGTAGTAGTATGATTAAAGGGATATGTATGTTACAGCTAGCATGTGGTGGGGAAGTATGTATGAAGAAAAGTTGCAGGGTAGGATTAATGGTGGAGGAGTCTGAAAACAGAGACATAGGTAGGAAATATTTTCTATAAATGGAGAGGTTGTCCCAGTATCTTTCTGGAATGCAAGGAATGGGGGTTAAAAGGCTAGAGTTTGAGAATTTAGGTAAAACAAAAGTGAATATTTGGGGAAAGTAGATTAGACTGTGTATAATGGGTGATATGTAAGGGTGGTATGAATGTAAATCAAAGCATTATGAGAGGAAGAAAGGTAGGTAGTTGGGAATGGTGTTAAAAGATTAAATGGAAGTGAGAATTGGGTAAAGAAATGATTTTGTATGATTTGTTTAGAAGGATTATGGAATGTGTGAAGTATGAGTAAGAGGGGGTCGGTAGGAATTGGGGGTACAGGAGCAAAGTAGGCTTCCGCCTGTGATCAAATTGTAATCTGTTTATAGCCAATACAAACCAATTAGATCCATCAAGTAGAGCAGGTTTTCTTGCATTTCCTGAATGCAGAAACCTGTTGGCCAGGAAAACTGGCATATACCGTGTAATCTATTGATCAAGAAAAAGGACAGTGGCCAACTTAGTAAGTGGCAGAGTGCAAGGACAACTGTCAAAGGTGGAATTTAAAAAAAAATATTCCAGTACAAGCAGTTGTATATTTCACTATATGGGAGTTGAGACACAGCAAGGTTTAGTTAAATTTGTCCAAAGACATTTCTCAGTGAAAATGTTTGGGAGCTGACTTGTGGCAGAACTTCAGCAGTATCTGGGTCGAATGTAGAGCTCATGCTCTGCACTGAGGTAGTTTAACAGTGTACTTATGACAGTAGTTCCATATTCTTTCATCTGGTTCAACATCTCCTCTGTCCCCCTTCTGCAATTATAACCTGGTGCTACTTTTTTGAATGGATGAACTTCAACAGAGGCAATGTCATTGAACAGTCCTTGATTGCGGTTTCTCTTTATGGCTACTTTGTCCATATAGGCTAGCCTATTTACTATTGAATTTTCTAATTGAGCTTTTTGAACTCTGAGGTAGCTTTTTTTGGGGGGGGTCAGAGTGGAGTTTGGGGGCTATCTGAGGAGTCAGATGCTTGGATCCGCAGCTTCTACAAGGTGCTGAGGTTGGATCCAATAACCCAGAGACTGAATTGGACAAAAATAAGAACACAGATCTATAGTTAAGGACACAACTTATTTGTGTACTGTACATGTTTCATCAGGTCTATATTAGAACATCGAAGTTTCAGAACTTTGAATGTTCTAATATCGAACCCTAATAAGCGAAAGCTGAAACTAGCGAAGTTTCAGAAAACCGAATTCTTTCCTAGGGAAAATGTGGTTGTCCGTTCCTGTCGCTTCACTATTTTCAGCACTGTGGTGGAAAGTTACGGGTCGGGTTCAGGTAAGTGTGCGATTGTGTGGGTTCGGGCGGGGTAGGTGCATGAGGGCACGCGTCAAGTAAGTGTGCGAATGTGTGGATGTGAGGGTTAGGGTGGGTGAGTTGGGGCATGAGTGAGGTGTGCGTGTGATAGTGATGGACTTTAGGGTTAGGGTTTGGGTTAAGGTAAGTGGGTAGATAGTGGTGTATTTACAGTTTAGTGTAGGGTTAGATGTAAGATTTTAGGTGTACGTGTGGATTGCTGTTTGTGTTGTGTATGTGTTTTGGAACAAACACCAGTGAATTTTTTCCCTAGGAAAAAATTCGCTGTTCTGAATTTTCAATATCAGTTTTCGGTTACTAGGGGTCTATATTGGAGCATTAGAAGTTCTGTAACTTCGATGTACTAATATAGATCTGTTTCATCATGGGGTAACCCCAGCTGGGCCTGTAATTGAACATTGTTCTAACTTGGTAAACAAATATAATTGTTCTTTGTAATGAGGTAGACGAGAAAGATTCCTTCTGTACTAGGAATGTTGGCTCAGCTGCTTCAGTACAGATTCCAACTTTCCCAGGCTTCATTTCTTTCCCTATATCCATAATTCTCTATTCACTTTCTCTAGGTCTTGCCACTCTATTAACCTATCACAACACAGCCCTGGGCTTTCTCTGGTTGAATGTTTTTCTACCAGTTGGGTTACTGCTAGTGATTTTTGGGTTACCTTTTTAGATTGATTTTACTGATGAGAATATTACATTTATTTACCTACTGCTTGACTCTGTTCCCCCACTTGTAGTGCAATTTTTTCATTTGATATGATTTAGTATGTGTAGAATTTAGATTAGGTGTGACTTGCTGATTTTTACTACATTGATGTGCCTGGCTTTTTTGGGGGTTTAATCCATTTTTGCTCATAAATGGCTCTCAACCACTATATAAAATGTGCTTTGTATGGGGGAGTCCATGTATGGAACTGTAAATTTTGCACTTACTGCAGAATAAAACCAAATACACTGGTAGAAAAGGTAATTCAAAGTCAATTCTACCACCTCTAAGCCACTATCATGCAGAAAAAATTTAAGAATACCCTTTTCTCTTCCCTGTATGAAGGTTACTGATGGGGAGGAGAAGGGGAATACTGTGACATCAGATATTTCCAAAATGTCGAGTCTGATCCATCAGGCCTGAGGGTTGGAGCCTATTAAGACTGTTTAATGTAAGTAGATCTGGCACAGGCTTCTCATTTCAGGCCTTCCTCTCTCATGTCTATTTTTGTCTAGGATTATGGCAACCTGTCCAGGCCATGTAATGGTTACAAATGGACTTTGGCCGCCTGTAGTTGTACCTCGCTAAAATGGGGATTTGCCTTTCAAAGAACTCCTGTTTTGTGTGGCCTGTGCTTAAGTATTTAAATCAATCCCATCGCATCTACAGGCCTAGAAAGATTTTCTTGAGTTGGAGGCCATTGGCATTGATGTTTTTGATTCCTTTAGTACCAGTTGTTTCTTTAGTTGTAGAGCTTCAGGGTGACAGGTCTGAGCACTGACCTAGGCGTCGGTCTGTTTTCTGAGCCCTTAAGGTCAGGGATTATAGTATCAACTTAGTTGCTGAAAGTTGATTGGTACAGGATCCCTCTTGGTGAGGGCCACCACTAGCCCTTTGGTGCAAGGGTGGTTTGTTCTGTTGGCAGTAGTGTTATGCCTGGTACCACTGGGGTAACAAATGTTCATTGATCACTGCTGCATTAAACTTGTCTATGGATAATATCCGGTATGGAAAGCAACAGCCAGACAGCTTCTAAAACTTTCAAGACACCTTCCACACAAACCATTAGTTCACGTAGAAATTACTAAATTTGGGATTGTGTTCCCTGCCACTGAAGACCATTCTACTCTGCTTTGAAGGCGTCTAACTCTGCTCCATTGCTGGATAGAAGTTCACTTTTGTGAGGGAGACCTTCCACTTTAACAGAAAACCAATTGTCATAAACATACTAATTTAACTAGGCAGAACAGTTGACTCACTGGACTTTTACACTCTAAAAAGTTACCAACTTTACTTTTATGGCCTGAGCTAGAGATGTAAACTTCTGACCCAGAAAAGTTTAAAATTTGCTTGCTATGTTTTAATGGGGAAAAATCGTGCAACTTGAACTATTTTCCCATGGGAGTCTTGTACTTTTTTCATTTTTTTGGCATAACCATGTAATAACCTACTAGTTCCCCACGTCTCCCTCCTTCCAGTCATAAAAAGGAAGATTAAGTAAACTTTACCACTACAGAAGCTGATAAAATGCCTCAGCTGCATATTATCTCTCCTGTGGCCAAAGCCAGTTCCTTGAACTGCTAGTCTTTTAACTTGGGGCCTGCTGGTGCAGTCCCTACAGCTGCCATGGACTGGGGCTATAGCCACATCCTCTGCAACTATTGGTCTCAGTGGGTGAGGGAGAGCCTCTTTTGTTCATAGAAGGGGTACAGAATGTGCCGCTGCTTATACACATCCCTGGGAAGGTTGTTGCTTGCAATGCTCTATTTGCCCCAAATTTCACAGACCAAAAACTAAACATTTAACTAGTCAATTTCTCTGGACAGGAGTAATTGGTGCTTGCCTCAGGTCTTGTACAAGCTATTGACCCTTCTTGTAAGGTGGTTTCTGGTAAAACAAAAGATTCCTGTTTCCCAGAAGTGGTTTAAGGTGTTAAATCTGTAGGGGAATGAGACGGATGAATTTTTTCTTGGATCTGATTTAGATTCTAAGGAGTGTTCTTTGAGAGGGATTCACTTTGAAACTATTTCCAGAATGTGCCAGTGTTCTCAGTGGGAGAACAGATGTTTTAGTCCCTTACAAAATATGAATTTACTACAACTGGAATTCCCAGAGCCCTCGCCCATCCCCCCTCCAGTGATGTCAGCAGTGGAAATTCTCATTCTGTGGTTTCCCTGATAGTTATCCTACTCCTGAGAGAGAAGAATGCACAAAATTACCCTGTCTTTAAAGTTCTTATTCATTAATGGCAGACCTGACCATAGCTTTAGTTAATCTAGCTGCTGCTAAGCATTTTGGTTTAATCCTGTTCCACACAAGGATGATAAAGCTATGGCTGCATTTGGGGGAAAATGCCTCGGCAACTTTGATTTTTACAATTCTGAACTCTGTGGCTTTAAAGTATGAGGAATGTTTTGGCTGCAGTTTTTCTTGAGGAAAAACCTGCTTTGTGTAGTTTTCAGTTTACTACTCGTTGTTTAAAGTTTGACTCTGTAGGCTGCTAATTCCAGGGCTGTAGACACTAATGTTTTGAGGTTTGTCTACATTCTCAGAACTTCAAATGTCAAATGATTTTTTAATTTTCCTTTAGAGAGTTTTTTTTTGTCCCTCTGCTGCAGAGGTGGTCAGCGTGTGATAGGTAAGCTGATTCAGGGGAATTTAGGATTCCTTTAAATTTTCCAAGGGTTTTTTCTGCTTCATTCAGTTTTGGCAAGAAGAAATAGTTTCAACAGAATGCTTGAAGTTCCAAAAAGTCTGGAACCTACCCAAAGAACAAATGATCGAAGTAAGTAGAATGTCTAAGGGACATTATCCTATCCACTTGGGGCAGTCTCTTACCCCTTCCAAGAAATCTGAGTCTGAATTTCTATTTCTTTTTGGCAGCAGATTTTCAGACAAACTGGTGCCAAAATGGATCCAGCTATGATGCAGATGGCAGGAGGAATTTCCTCCTTTCCAGGGATTATTTCTTATTCATCAGACCAACTGTTCTACCTCCCCTGGCTGTGCACAGCAAGTGTAATCTAATCTGTAGCAAGATGTATCTGTTTACTCACCAATACATAGTGTTGGCAGACAGTGACTCAATTGAAATGACACCTGTGGAGACCGTTAATTTTAATTTCTAAACTGCAGATCTTAATACAAGATGGCATTCCAAAGGTAAAATGATGCTTTGACACTTCAGCAATAGACGTGGCTGCAATGGAGTCTTAACACACTGAAAAAAAAATGGAGGAGGGAGTTCCAACAGAGCTAGGCTACAGGAAAACAGGTAGGGCAAAACACAAAAAAGCAATCTCTAAACTGAACAGCAAATACACGAGCATGTGTAACATGACACCAACCCCTTTTCTTCCCTCCTGTCTTAATCATATGTTGACTGTGGGTCATAGAAGCAGTTTCCCCTTCTCAGATGGGACAGGATTTCATTCAAGAATGTTTTATGCCAAAGAAAAATTCCTAGATACCAGCTTTGGACCTTTTTTACTGAATTAGTTTGGTGCTAAAGTTCAAAATGCTTTCTGTTCATAACCTGTTGTCCTCAATCTTTTTAGTAACCTTGTATATAACAGATGCATATTATCTTTCTGTTCATAGGTTAGTACTAAGCTAACTGCCCTTGCGAGCCACTTTAAGCCTAGCCAATTATCCCTTGTGAGACTCAAACCCTGCACTTTGTGCAAGGCAAACAACCTTAACCATTAGGCCACCCTCCCAAACCCTCCCAATCATCCAGGTTGAGTGTTTAAGGTTTTGTATCAGTCACATTCAGTTCTCTGCCATTGCTCATTGCAGGTTATTGGGTATCCACATTTGTCCAAATTTAGATTACATTCTTTGTAGAATCTTTCAAGGTGTTGGAATCTCACCTGTAAGATTTCCACATTCTAAGAAAACCTTTAGTCTGTGACGTCCCTCCTCTGGGCCAGTGTTCAAGGAATCCCAATCCTCACCACTGACACTGGTAAGGGGCATTCACTTGGAACAAAGATGCACACACTATTTCCAGATGCAGCTCTCTGCACCAAGTACAATTTCCCTTGAGCATACAGGGAACAAACTCAATCCGGGTGCTGGGTTTGACTCTCTCTAGGTCCCCAAATAAGACTCCCCACTGAGACACATCTGTAGAGTTGAGTCCTCAGCAGAGTGTTCCAAGCAATGTCCATCACCACCCTCTGTGAAACCAGTGCTGTCCCTGCTCCAAGTAGCTGACACTGATTTAATTTTTCTCTCACATCTGGGAAAGGTTGGTACAGATTTACCAGCTATGCCCAGACTATAAGGTAGGTACTGACACCAGAACACTCCAAGGCTGTTACAAGTGTACCCAATTATACAGAGTAAAATTAATACTATTACAAATGGTAGTATTTGACCAATGCAGCAAGGCTTTCAAGAGTGGCCTTAGTGTTGCGGAGTACTCTCAAAGGTTAAATATTTCCTAAAAAGACCAGCCATAGTGAAAAGTTTAAATGTATTTGTACTAAATATCTATTTACAATAAACACCAGCGTTTCACAGGAAATATTAAATAGATGGATAGATGCATACAGATACAGAAAACAGTACTTAATCTCACTATATTTTCCTGACAGACCTAAAGAATTTCTATTCCCTGGTTACTTACTAAAGCAAGGCAAGATGAAGTGGGTGAGTAGTCTTCCTTTGTCAGGTGTCAGACTGCCCTGAAACTTGTCTCATCTAGTAATAAAATATCATTTCAGTACTGGATTACAGAATATTCCATATATCTGGTCATTTGACTCTGGTTCCCTGCACTACACCCCCCCCCCCCCTTACTAGAAACTGAACCAGAATCTAGCACATGGGTGTTGCCATACACACAGCTTTGCTGAGATGTGTTGTAGCATCTGCAAGCTGTAAAACCATTTCAAAACTTCCTTCTAGGGTAGCAATTAATTCACCCCTAAGGAAGTATAGTAGGATTCCTAGTCCTGGTTTTCACACACCTTTAGTCTCTCTGGCTGCAGTCAGAACTGTAAGATGCAATCTTTATGGCCTAAACCAGGCAATTTAATTTCAAACTATTTTTCAAAGTTAGCTGGACTGAGATTAACCTCTTTCAGTATAGTCTGTTGCAATACATTCGTTACAATACAGTCTGACATACAAGTACATTTCTTTTGTCCAGCAGGACCCACTGTTGGTACATTGACACAAGCAGGTTTTGAAATAAGTTTTCAGCACAAGCACCTGTGCAAATCAGCTTGCTATACAAATGACAGAATTCTTTACAAAACTCCAGCTAGCTATGCTGGTATGTTCCACATCTGCTGCCCTACTTCTGACATGGCTGGCAATACCTCACATCAGACTCCTTCACACAAAATTGTTTTTGGGTAGGGTCACCACCTTTCGTCGTGGCTAAAACTGGAGTAAAGCCTTGCCCCTCACTCCACCAGTAACCCTGCCCATCCCACCCCCTTTCCTGCCCGCATTCTGCCCATTTTATGATGTCACAATGTCACCACTCTGCAGGGAACGCTCTTTCCCTGTTCCTGCTGCCTGCTTTCGGCTGATTTACTATGCTTTCCTGTAATAAAAAAAAAAAAAAAAAGCATAGTAAGTCAGCCGATTTACAAGCTCCGATAGTCTGTTTCCTTTTTGAAATGGACTACCGGAGTTTGTAAAGTATTTTCCGGACTACTGGAAAATCAGTTTGATTTCTGGATAGTCCGGGGAAAAAGAGGGATGGTAACCCGATTTTTGGGGTGCTTACTGTACTGAGTACAAAGCTTTTCTTATGCAGAAAAATCTTTAGATGTATTCCAGGGGGGTTTACTGACTTCTGTTACTGTAAAGGAATAGTTGGTAATGTGGAGTTCATGAATGCCATGGAACTCCAATGAGACAAAAATCTGAAGACTTTCTGGTCCCAGCATCAACACCCACTGTTTTCAAATTCCAGTTCTGAAATTTGTCACAGATTTTTTACTAGGCTAATGACCCAGGGTGCTTTTCTAGGCCTAGCTGTTTTATTGAAAGAATGTCCAGAGTCCAAAAAGGTTGAGGGCCAGTCATTTATAGGCTACCTCTGTTCATAAGGGACATGGGTGTCAAGCCCAGTGTAAATTTCCTGTTCCCCATCCACTTGTCTAGTTTGTGCTTAAGCCGAGTAATAGATGTGCCCTCCTTCACAGGGATGGTAAGCCTGTTCCATAGGAGGGCCAGTCTCTGGGACACCTCTCTCCAGCATGTTCTGCTCTGGTCGGGCAAAATTCAGGTCCCTAGACTTTGACTTATGAATATGCAGGAGATTCACAAGTGTGGGGTTTGTGGATGCCTTGTTAGCCAGGTATAGATCACCCCTCTGCAAACTATAGAAGACAGAGTAGAGGGAAAGTGTTTTAAGGCAGTTTGCATAATGCAGGGTCATTACACCTTGTATCCTTTCTGTAAGGAGCCCCTCTGAGGTTCTAGTTGCTGCATATGCATGGCCAAGTACGTACCAAAGGGAACATTGTCCTCTGATAAATGTGGTGTACAGTGGGATCATGACCTCTTTGGCCCTAGATGCCATACCCTTACAAGTTGCGCAACTTAAGATTTCTTCACCGCTGTGGCCACATGGGTCAGTAAGGCTGTGTACCGAAATCCCTGACCACTGGGTTGACTCTTGGGGTGTATTAACATGGTAACTAGCCAGAATGGTTGACTTCCCAAAGGTACAATTATGCATTTCTTAGCACTGCGTTTAAGACCATGGCTTTAACACCATTTGTTAGTGAAAAATGGGCCTAGAATGCTATTGTTTGCAAAGAGTACAATAACTTCCCCTCCAGCTTGCAGTCTGGAAGTCCGCCATTGTTCAGCATTTGCTTCTATTTCTGAGTAGATGCTAAAAAGGAGTTAGGCCCATTACCAAGCACGGGGGCACCACTAGTAACTGGCCTCTTGATGGAGATGGCCTTGCCTATTTTGACCTCTTGCATCCTATCAGAGCCAGTTGGCTAACCAGTGAGTGATTAAAAGGGTTTATACCTAAATTAGTGAGCTTGTCTATAATGCCCAAGTAGGGTATTTAATTAAAAGCCTTGGCCAGGTCAAGGTAAGCGGTGTGCGGAGTCTTGCCTTCATCCAATTTTTTGGTGACCTCAAAGTCCACCAGGTTTAATAAGTATAAATTTACTTTAACAAAGCCAAACTGTGGGTCCAGCATTTGCAGGTTACCTATGTATAAAGTCCAAGATTCTTTCTGTGGCCTTGCATACGAGGCTGGTCAGACTTGTAGGCCTGTAGTTATCCATATCAGTGGTTGGACCTCCTTTGTGCAGGGAAATTTTACATTTGTTTGCCGGGTAAGTCGGACTGGGCCAGTGATTCTTTTTCAGCAGAGACGTGGGGAAAGCCCCAGAAAAAGGAAAGAAAGCTAACAAAATCAGATAAACATAAACAGAATAGAAATACACAATGTACAATGAATTAAATCAAACCATGTTATATATACAAATTAGTATTGCTATATACAGGAAGCTTGCTTGGACAGAGTAAAGGTAAGTTGTATAGCAGGACAGAGCAATATGGTGACATAATTATCCAGTGGTAATACAGGAACAGAGCCAATGTTGGCTAGATGCTCTTTGAGGAGTTTGAATTTAAAGGTGTAGGGGGGTATTAAGAATGACACAAGGAGTGCAGTTGTACATTTTTGCTATTTGACTTAAAAATAATGATTCAGCAAAAGTTTTTTGCTTTCATAACGTCTAATAGCAGTTTATTAGATGAGCAGAGGGAGTGAGTAGTGTTGTAAGGATGTACCACTTGTGTTGGAGCAGGACAAGCATTGGGTTGGTATAGGATGCTGTGGACAATAGCTGGTCAAGTGTTAGGTTTGGAAGGTCAAGCCAGTATAATTGTTTCAGGGCATTACAGTGGTGGATTCTATTGTGTAGGCCGGCAGCAAAATGAGCAATTTTGTGGTAGCATGTTTCAAGTTTAGATGAGTCAGTAATCTTCCATTCCTTGGGCACAAAAACCTGATTTTGCAGGCTCCAGATGAGAAATGATTCAAGTGGAGCAGAGGTCATCTTTCAAGCTATTTATCAAGCATCCTGGGATGTTGTGGTCCCATCGGTGCAGTGTTTTTGGCCTTGGAAAGTGCATTGATCTGTTCCCTGGTAATGGTTGGGGCGACTGTGGTAGGAGTTATTTCCTTGGGGCTATTGTTGGGGGGGGGGGGTATTTGAGCTGAGCCTGTCAGCCAAAAGATGGTAATGACCTTTGGTTTAGTGTGGGTAATGCCATTTACAAGAAGTTCTGTGCATTGTTACATTTTCCCTGAGGTTACGGACATAGCTGTAAAGCTTTTTTTTTGTCCTTTACCTGCAAAGCTATTTTTCTTCAAATTTAGCCTCAAGTATTCATCTTCTAGGCTGGCTTCCTGTTTAAGTTGATCAAAGGGCTTTTAATATGTATGGTTTTATGTTTGGGCAAGATTTTTTTATATTGATTCAAAATTTTGTTTGATTCCACCAGAGTGGCTTTGTCTTGAGTTTCTTCTTAATACGAGTGGACACAGCTCACTCTATGTAGCTGTCAATATGGCTGTACAGAAATTTTGCAAATAGCTCAGCATATGCTATGATGTTTGGGTTTGGGGGATGCTTGAAGTTTAGCCAAGGTGTTGCTTAATAGAAAGAGGTTGGCCTTGGAATAGTTTCTGAAGGTTTTTAGTTTCACTGGACCCCCAGATTTCATTTTTATTTAAAGCAATAATGCCTTAGTCAGATCTGATGAGCTAAGACATTGCATTGGTTGGAAAAACATTGCCACAACAAGTGAGTACAAGGTCAAAGATGTTTGCATCTCTGGCAGGATAACAGACCAACTGTTCTAGGATGTTGGTATTTAGGAGTTGCTGGGCTTGTGTCTTAAAAGTGGTATTGGATTCTCTAGAGAGGTGGTAGCTATCCCTCATGAATATTTTGTTTGACCATTGATATAGGTAGTATGGTTCTCCTAGGACATGGAGTGGGACCTATAGGTTGCAAGGATGTGCTAAGAGATCTTTATGGTGAGATATATAAAAATATGCATTGCATTGGGTCATGCACTAGCTAGTCTGGATGCGAGGTTAGATTTAATAGACTGAGCTGCCTCCACATTTTGTTCCTTCATGTGCAGTAGCTGGTCTAAAGGTTTGAAAGGCATCATCTTGGGGTGCTCTCCATGATCTTAAACTATGTTGTCATTACTACACATCTATACTATTGAGGGAGAGGGGCTTGCAGGGAGAGCAGCTCAATACTTAAAGCATTTAGTACCACCTTCAGATATTTCATTGTAGGTTCATTTAAGTAAGGAGGTTTGGCATTACCTAAAGAAGGCACTATAGGGGTGGAAAGGTTTTATCCAATATCTGAAAGCCTAGAGGGGACAAGTGCAGACTGTCCACAATGTCCTCCCAGGCTGTCAAATGTACCCCCTTGGATTGACATTAGAAGCTAAGCTAATTTGTGAAAAGGGAAATCATTTGGTGGACGCATCAAATATCCATGAATCCAGATCTTTCTCCCCTCCTGTTCCACAATAGGTTCACAACAGACTCCTCAGGCTTTGCTTGGGGAGCAGTGTAAAGGGGGGGGGGGGTTCCTAGGGCATGAAATACAAAAGCACAAATAAGAGACGGTAGCTGTTGTAAAAGCAATCCACTCAAACATTTGTGGTCCTAAGTAGTAGCACAAAATCAGTGATGCTGTACATAAACGAGGGGGACCAGATCTTTTCTCCTCTTGCAGACTAGCCATGTTGGAATGGGATATAGCTTTGTCACTGTCTAACCTACTGGCATCTTACATTCCATCAGAGCAAAATTGTGTGGCAGAGAAGATGAGCAGAACATGGGTAGACCCTTATGAATAGAAACTGGATCAAAGGTAGTCTGACATTTTATCCATCTGTGGAGAACTCCCCTGTTAGAATTTCCCCTCTAAACAGTCACCTGGCAAAATCCTGTTCCAGGACTTCATGCAAGAAGGCCTGGATGTTAGATGCATTTTCTTTTCCTTGGACACCAATATTCCTGTATGCATTCCCACCCTTTCCACCAATATCCAGGGTACTAAAGATTCAGAAGGAATCCACAAAGATCATTGTGGCAACTCTTCTGGCCCAGGAAGCAGTGAATTTTCTCCTCTTGGAAGGGGCAGTTACAACAAGCTTCCTCTCATTGGATTTACATGCACTACTGGGGGTATTTGATGTATCCTGACCCCAAACTGACTGCCTGAATGGTTAATGCATTTTTAGTAACCTTGTATATTAAATGGGCAAATTTTTAAATATTTGCAGATATCTCAAATGGAGTGACTTCTCCAAAATTACTTTGCAGAAAAATGATTACATGAACAAAACCCTTGGATAGTTGTATATCTACTAATGGCTATTAATACTTAGTGTAATTATAATTTCCATATCTTTCAATATAAAATTACCATTAGATTTGTCTGACATACCACTGAAGAGTGTGTGCCGAATGAGAGGTAGATACGCCAAGACAATCTAAGCCAACCAAGTATATTCCACAGCAAAAAGTGTTTATTGAAGATAGTGTGCGCTTTCATGTCTACCAGGACGCTTCATCAGACTTAACAATATCAAACATTTTCAAACTCACTTATATAACAAACATCCTCCTATAAAAAAGCAATACTAAATACACATCAATAAAACTCAATGCTATTGGTGTATGTAAAGGATAAAACACTCATGATTATATATAAAACATACACAAATCCTACAAACTAGCTCAAAAAATATACTCCTAAAAATAGGTTTTATGTGCATATATATACATATCTAAAAAAATTTAAAAAAACTGAGCATATGGAATACATATTATACTAAAATCTCACTAAAATATTTAAAATATTTAATTTGACGTCTTAATGGTCTATCTACCAAGAAAGGTCTCAATGAAAACTTGTCATTGAGATCATGACCTCTATCTGCTGCTAGTTTAGTGATCCATCTAGCTTCCTCTTTCTCTGTACTGTTGCGTATACTCCCTAATCTTTCTGTGGCAAATATATGTTCTAATACCATAAAACTAAAGTCGTGTGCTATCTTGTTGCAGAATGTGATTGGCCAAAGCATTAGTCTCATTCTCTCTATTGATGGCATAAATGTGTTCTCTTGTGCGTTCCCTGAGCGATCTATTCGTCATGCCAACAAAAACATTGGCATTTCGTACATTGACTAAGATAAACAACATTCCTTGATTTGCAGTCCGCATAGTATGCAAATTCATACTTACCAGTGTCAGGGTGTATGAACACATTTGAATTCATAATGAAAATACATTGATTGCAGTTACGACAAGCATATGTTCCTTTCCTTTGGGAAACCATCCCTTCCTTCTTACTCTTATCGTAACATAACAATCTCTTGAGTGACTTGGTATTTCTACAACTAAAAGCTGGTCTATCCCCTATTACACTTATAATGTTGTCATCTAGCTGTAAGATATTCCAATGTTTTTTAATACCTACAATAGAAGTGTTATTGGTATATGGACTAGCTATCCTTTTCTTGTTGGGTCAACTCCTGTTTCTTTTTATGTAAGAGGATGTATTCCTATGAATGTATGGCAGACCTATCCCATCTCGTTCAACTTCATATAACCCATTAAGATCTCTCCTATGATAGCCTCTGTCTAAAAACTCTCTCTCCATTCCTATAATAGCTTCAGAAAACACCAAATCATCACTAGTAATGCGTGAATATCTCATAGCTTGATTTTTAATAATATTCCTGTGTACACGTGGAGGATGCATGCTATCTATGTAAGATAGCATTCTTTCTACAAGATTTCCTATAAACCTCTGTTTTAAGTGCTCCATCCTCTTTTCTCAATAGAACATCTAAAAACTAAATTTTCTTCTGTGAAATAGTATTAATCAGCCTCAAAAAGGTAGTACTGTTAATATATGTAATTAACTCTTCTAAACTAGTGAGGTCGCCTCCCCAAATTAAAAAGACATAGTCTACAAACCTTTTATAACATTTAATGTACTTTGAATAGACAGTGTGTTCTAATACACAAGTAGATTCCCAATAGGCCAATACTAGATTGGCATACGAGTTGGCACATTATGTACCCATCGTTACCCCCGTCACCTGAAGATAATAATCCTTGTTAAATATAAATACATTATTAGAAAGAACTAAATCTAATAACAGTGATCCTTATAACCTTGTTATTGGTCATACCTCAACGTAAAAGATATAGCCTCAAAAAATCCACACCTATGTCATTTGGTATGCTGGTAAACAAAGCTGTGACATCTAGCTTTACCATATAATCAGAATCTTTAAGCTCATTGCCTGAATTAAAGCATGACACAGTTTCTAGAAAGAGTCTCGTAAAATTGATACAGTGGAATCCACTATTGGTCTAAATTGCTTTTCAAGATAAATCAATACACTGTTAGCCAGCCTCTACCTGAAACTATTGGTCTAAGTGGAGGTCTGTCCATGGCTTTGTATTTTGGGGAGACCTCTAAATATAGGTACTATAGGTTTTTCAACAAGAAAATACTTGTACAGGCCCTCATCTATTATTCTACACTAACATATCATACAGATCCACATGCATTGTTCTGATAAACTGAATTCTATTGATTTAGAAAAACTTAACACATGTCATATCATCTGATAGCATTTCAATCATTGCATTATAATAAATCTTATCTTGTATGACTGTAGCACCCCCTTTATCAGCTGGTCTTATTACTATCATATTACACAAGCTATTCAATGCTAATTTTTCATTCTTAGTTAAATTAAAAAATTCAGGCTTTTTTCTGTTTTCAAACTGTATCAGGAAATCTTTCACACATGCTTTTTCAAAACATTCTAGCAACGGATGCTGAGGTGGTATACAAGTAGAAGGTTTTCTAAACAACTGTTAAAAATTATTATTCACATTTTCACTAGCAAACTGTAATGTTAGTGCAACATTTCTGGTGAAACATTGTCAATAATTAAGTCACTCACATCCACATCCTGCGAAGGAATGAATGATAAACCTCTGTTTAAAACAGATTGTTCATCTATTGTCAATACATACCCAGATATATTAACTACCCAGATATATTAACTACTAGGTCCGTTGAACCAGTTTCAGGAACTTGCGTTGGAATTCTAATTGTCCTGACGTTTTCCTCTTCCTCCCCTTGTACTGGGGACTCCATGCTGGTTTGTTCTCCATCCTGAACGGCAAGGGAAAATGGAGATTTATCTCATTCTCCGCATCTCACATGCTGTCCTATATATGTGGTTTTCTTGCGAACAACTTGTTCACTGGTGTTCCCAGAGATGGTAGAACCCTTTACATCATGTACAGACTATCTGTTGCTAGAGCGTGGTTCACTACTTGCCGTATCTAGCGAGGAGGAAGTCAAAATACCGGAAACTGAGGGAAGCAGATGAACGCTCTGCAGAGTGATTCTCGGTTAGCGATGGTAACACCATTAACGGGATGGGTGGAGTCTGGGCCATGAAAAAATGTTCCCACACGAAAAGTCTGAACAATCGCGTTCATTTTCTTCTTTATTAGTAGCAATTTATTGTCCAAAGCCTTCATGGTAGTAGCCATGTCTGAACGAAAATCATTTAGTTGTATATCTCTTAAAGTAGATAACAGCTTTTCCAAAATCAAAGCCTCTTGGTGAAGTCTCTTTTCTATTTGTTGATACTGCTCTATCAAGAGCTTCATATATCCCGGACATCTCTAAGTTCAATTGCTGCCATTTCGATAGCAGCTCTCAGGGTATGTAGACCCAAAAGTGGGCATCTTCAATATGCAAAGCCCTCTTGGAACAATTTTAAATTTTATACAAGCCTCCATATGTCTCTTCTGCCATTGAGCATTTTTTATTTTTGTAAGAATATCCTCAAGTTTCCTCCTCAACTGTAAAGTTTCCACCTGTATAGGTGAGTCTTTGTGTGGATGCTATCTTGGCTAACTCAGCATATGAAAGTTTCAATAAAGGATTCTCATCCATACACTAACTGTGTAAAATCAAGTGACCTTGCTGATTCTAATTCATTAGGAATAGAAATGGTTTCTTCTGTCATGTCCCTGGTATGTTCAAAAAAACAAAATAGCAAGAAACCAAAAACACAGTCCAGGGTAAAGTATCACCTCACAAAATGTAAAGTCAAATCCAAGGCAATAAGAGGTAGATGCACCAAGACAATCTAAGCCAACCAAGTATATTCCACAGCAAAAAGTGTTTATTGAAGATAGTGAGCACTTTCACGTCTACCAGGATGCATATATATATTTGAGTATTTTTTGAGCTAGTTTGTAGGATGTGTGTTATAAATCATGACTGTGTTTTATCCTTTACATACACCAATAGCGTTGAGTTTTATTGATGTGCATTTAGTATTGCTTTTTTATAGGAGGATGTTTGTTATATAAGTGAGTTTGAAAATGTTTGATATCAAGTCTGATGCGTCCTGGTAGACGTGAAAGCGCTCACTATCTTCAATAAACACTTTTTGCTGTGGAATATACTTGGTTGGCTTCAATTGTCTTGGTGTATCTACCGCTTATTGCCTTGGATTTGACTTTACATTTTGTGAGGTGATACTTTACCCTGGACTGTGTTTGGTTTCCTGCTGTGTGCCGAATGATTTTCATATTAACTTTTACAATTTTTATAGTCTGAGATGTAAACCTTTATGGGTAGATCAATAAACCTGTATTCAGAATTTTAGCTCTGAAAGCTGTCCAGTCAAATGCTGCAGATGTCTTGTGGTCTGAATGCTGAAGTAACATCTGCATGGTAATGGTTCAACTTGCTACCTAATTCCTGTGTAACTTCACCTGACATAGCAGAAAAGGGATGGCAAAATATATATGTGAGCAATGTTTGCTCCGAGACCTACCCTTTCCTGGAGAGGAGTGGAGAGCATGGGATTATGGGAAAGCTTGCATCTGTGTTGGGGTAAATGTGAGTTGAAGTCCCTTCTAGCAGAAAAGGAGGGAGAATGATGAACCATGACCATGCAGGTCTAGCATGGTGAGGGTAATAGATTTCCTACATATTGTAGAATGTCCTATGCAGTTAGAATCCATATTGCTAATTTGTTTAGAATTCAATAGTTTAGCTTTGGCAAGAATGAACTTCAAAAATATGCATATGATGGAATTTGATCTTGCAAGGAATTCATTTTTTGAATATGGTTAGAAATTTTAAAAGCTGGAACCTGGTTTGTACAACTTACATTTCCTTCTAAGATGTTTTACAACTGTAGTCTGCCAGATTTGGTTAAATTGGTCCTTAAGCACTTGTAGTTTAAAATTCTGTATTTTTACAGAAAATACTGTCTTCAGAGAATGTCAAAACTGTTGCTTAAATTGTCATTAAATATAAAACTAACAGTGAAACTAACTTTACCAATTTTAAAACCAAAACTTGTGACTGCAGTATTGACTAGCTCAATACTGTTCAAAGTATTTAAAATGCAGCTGCCCTTCGTCAGATGGCCTGCATCTGTCGCCCCTTGGCATCCGGATACTGGCCAAGGCTTTTGCCACTCCTATAGTGCTTTTTTAGGCAGTGTTCCAAAGACCAAATTACCACCATAACAGCTACAAACAAATGCAATCTGAGGGTCATGCTGCTCAACGCTAGAAGTCTAAATCTCAAAACGCACTCGCTCAAAGCAATCCTTAAAATGGCGAACATCTATATTTGTGCTGTAACAGACCTAGTTCAAGGCAGCAGAAAGCACCCCTGCACTACCAGGCTATAATGCATTCCATACCTTTCAGCCCCAGAACTTGGACCGAAGCTCCAAAGGTGTGGTGGTGGTTCCATATTCATAAAGGATGCGCACACCTCCAGACTGGTAGCCCAACATAGCTGCACTTGAAGTATTTCTGATGCGTTATCATTGGGAAAGAGAGCAATTCAGGTTATAGCCTGTTGAAAGTCCCCATCCATGTCCCAAGACACTCACTCCACGTTCCTAAGCACCCTGGCGAATATCGGGGTCC
The DNA here is from genome assembly GCF_019279795.1 of Protopterus annectens. NCBI lineage: Eukaryota > Metazoa > Chordata > Ceratodontiformes > Protopteridae > Protopterus > Protopterus annectens. The sequence goes on along the minus strand of NC_056739.1, from coordinate 1,202,272,433 downwards.
AACCTAACACTCATACTAGACTACTTCAACTACCCCTTTATTTCCTGGGAAAACTACTTGTGTACCAATAAACTTCCCCAACATTTCCTGGAATTCAGTAATTCCAATACCCTGGGCCAGCTCGTTCTTACCCCCACTAGAGGTAGCAACATCCTTGACCTGGTCATTACTAACCTGAACGACCATTGCTCTGTACCAATAGTCATAAACCCCCTGGTTAGATCTGACCACAGACTAATCACCTTGGAAAATGCACACACACACACACACACACACACACACACAAAGGTAACCACCATGAAAAACTTCTCCAAAGCTAACTTTGGGCTCCTAAGAACAGAGGTGGCTAACTTCACAGCGCCCATGCAAATACAGTTTCATGACCGAATCGTACACCAATGCACTGTACGAACACATACATAAATGCATAGATCTTGCCATACCCAATAGAACCAAGACACACTCCTCCAAAAAAAGGAAGCCAATCTGGTGGTCCCCTGCCAAACTACAACAGGAGGAGGAAACTGATGCGGATTAAGGTGAAGTCCCAAGACTGGAAAAGCTCCCTCATCAGCCTCAACAAAGTTGAGATTCCTCATCAAATCCTCTAAAGCTAGCTATGAAAACATAATTGCAGCAGATAGTAGACAACCACAAGGCCTTCTATAGTTATATAAAGAACCTCCATGGCAATACCCAGATTTGCTCTGAGCTACAGCACAATAGTGCCTCCTATACTGTGCCAACAGATATTGTCAGTATACTGGCTGACAGATTCAGTGCCAACTTTACCCCCAGGACCAATCGCAATACCAGTAGATTGCCAGGAAGTCAGTACTGCTGCACAGGTTAAAACACCACTGTCCAAGGCCAAGAGTACAGCTTCTATGGGACCTGAGAATATCCCTGGCTGTGTTCTACATGAACTACAAGTGAACTGGCATCTCACCTGTGTGCCCTGTTCAATCACAGCTTCACCTCGGGCTTTGTCCCTACCGAATGGTGCACTGCTATAGTCATCCCTCTCATCCTGGGAACTATTGCCCCATTAGCCTGACAGGTCTGATATGCAAAGCTATGGAATGCATCATGGACCTAATGAGGATATAGGGCATCTCCAAACTCCAGATCCCACAAAGTTTGGTTTTGTGAAGGGTATATCATGCCTGGCCAACTTCTTTGAGTCAGTCCCCAGAACTGTGGATGAAGGCAAGGTGGTTCATACAGTCTACCTTGATCTGGCCAAGGCCTTTGATACCATTCCCCACTCAGGAATCCTAGAAAAACTCACTAAGCTAGGAATCAACCTCTATATTACTAGGTGGGTTGCAAACTGGCTCACAGATGGAACCCACAGTGTGAAAGTAGCTGACTCCAAGTCAGACTGCCAACCAGTCATGAGTGGAGTCCCACAGGGATCGGTCCTGGGTCCTCATGTGTTTGGTATCTACTTCTCAGAAGTCCAGGCCAATATGAAGGAACTCTGGCTGACAAAGTTTGCAGACTGTTGCAAGTTGGAAGCCATTATCTCCCCAAGTGATGTTGACATCCTACAGAAAGCCCTCACTGAGACCAACGACTGGTATCAGAACCATGGCCTTAAGCTCAATACCAAAAAAATGTAGTTTTCCCCTTTGGGAAAAACCCAGTTCCCATGCACTACCATACTGGTAGTCACTGAATACAGAAGGCACAAGCGATCTGGGAACACAGTTTGACTGCAACCTCTTTTGACCACCACACTGCCACTGTGGTCGAAGTCCTATGTGGCACATCTCATTTCTAAGGGTTTTGCATCCAGGAAGAAAGAGGTAGTCTCCCTCTACTCTTCCCTCATTAGGCCAATCAGAGTAAAATGCCCCATTTGGCATGTACCTCACTGGACACCTGCAACAACTGGAGAGGCCACAAAAGTACCTCACAGAGGATCCTAGGCCTTAACCACTTGTCCTATATGGACAGACTCAAAAACTCCAAATATTCTGGATCATATCACCTACTTAGAGGTGATCTCTGACTTGCAAAGCCATGTCTGACCCAGCTCTCTTAGAAATGCTGCATCTAAAGAAATCCCAGTCCCTCCGCACCACACACTCTACCTCAACCTCATTACCACAATCAAGAGAATGTGCTGGAGGGACAGGTTCATAAGAGACTGCCCATGCTATGAAATAAACTTCCCATAAATGTCAGAGCACCTCACTGGCCCTATTCAAGAGAAATCTTGAGTGGCTGGGAAATAGGAAATCACCCCGGGGATCACTCCAGTGCCTGTACTCGACAGAGGCACTGAAAACAGGTCGGGTGACATGATGCCAGGGTAATCCTATGGGCTAGGCTTGTAAAGGCTCCAGGGCCGTTAGCCTAGTACATGCCTATGAAGTAAGACCCCAATAATTGCTTGATTGTACCTTTTACTTCTCTTGAAGGTTACTGGGACTGGGGGGGGGGTCTCAATCCTGTTAAATTTTGCATATGAACTGTTGCATCTTACCCTTGTTTGATCTCAGCAGGCCAGTGCTATGTAAAGCTTATATTGCAGCAGAGGACATCCTAAGTGCTCAGATGTCAACATCTTACTTCTAGTATTGAGGACAAAATCCCCAAATCATGGACATTACTCTTTCAAACTTAAAGGCTGGAAGAAAACAGTTTGAGATGTCATGCATTTTCACTTGGTGGATGGCTATGAACGGTCTGCCAGAAGCCCCCCCGGTCAAAGCCTGCTGCTCAGCCAAAACAGAGTTCCTGGAACTGCTGAAGCAACAATTTCCTCCCCAGTACTGAACTCCTCTGATATGGAAGTCCTTCAGTGTGAAGAGATATTTGCAGGAGACCATATCATGAGAACACTTGTTCATTTTCACTTCTGCAGTAGCCTTGACCGAGTTGTATCCTCTCCAGGATACACCAACTGGCCAGTCTTTAAAAAAAACTGTGTCCTTACCACACCTGCACTCTACTGACTGGAGGGAAGTTGGTGTACAATGCTTCAGTACTTGCCACCTCAAGGTAAAGCAGCACTGAAGACTTCCAGGAGTAGCAATTTGGCTACAGGCTTCATTTCTGGCAGGTAGGCCCACATAGGGGAATCCTTCCACACAGAAAATATTGCATTTTTAAATGATTTTGATGTATTTTTTGAATACTGACAATTTTATTAACATTAGAAGTTTCTAGAATGGGGCTTATTGAATACTGAAGCTATTTGTGAGAGAAAAAAATATACTTTTGAGAAATGTAAAGATTTAAAGACTGGGAAGCTTTTACAAACGGGGTTTAGATGCATGTGCACATTTAGTAACATTTTACTGCTTAAGGGTGTTTAATAACATTTTAATGCTCGAGATTTTGCTTGAAGGTGTTTAAGTACCTGGAAATATTTTACTTGTGCACGTTGAAAACTTGCCTTTTCTCTTTTTCCACCTTTTGGTGTAGTCCAGGTCCATCTGAATAAATCACTCTGATCTTGCCTTGACCCAATTTATTTGTTCATTGCTAGGGAATTGCTTCTGTGCAAGGTGACCAGATAGGCAGACATATGGGGGGTTTGCTCCTTTGCCAACATACCAGCAATGAGTGTTTGGTATAATCCTTCCACTGGTTGCTGATGTGAGCACCAGAATCTCCAGTGGGCTTCTTGTAGCCCTCCCTGTGCACGTTTCTACACATGTTCTATTGTTACTGCCTTGAGTTTACAACTGCATTCTGGGCACTGGCCAGCATTGGTACAGTGCAAACAAACTTTCACGTTGGCAATCGACTTACCAAAAGCAAACCTTTGCCCTATTTGCAGGATGAGTGATCTGCCATGAGCCACTCTCTCCCCTACCCTCACCTGCTTGGCTCCTCCATCTTTCAAGCTGCTACCCAAACTGAGATTATCTGGATTATAGTCTGTGCTTAATTTCTGTACACTGTAGAACTTGCCGTAATTTAAATGGATTTGCAGACTGGTCTGAGGACCTTTATCAGCAAGTTTGACATGACAGACTGCTCACAAAAGGAAGTACATATTTATATAGTGTGGCTAAGCATTTGAAGATGACCATGATTTGCTTTCAGGAAACAATATGATCCATTAGAAGTTTTATCTTTGGTAAGAACCACTGATTTCATCCACCAAAAGTTATGTAGAAATTCCATCACAAGGGGTACATCGTCTTAGAATAAGCAGTGTTGAGCTTTGACCACTAAACATTTCAAAAATATGCTACTTTCTACGCATTGTAAAATATAATTTTACTTTTAAAAAATATACTATTGTCTACACAATGTACAGCTGTCTACATAGTCAAATAGTATTCAGCTATGACGCCTGCAAAATGTTTTTATAAACTTTTATTTGCAAGAGGTGAGCCACCTATGAATAAAGATAATGGATTCAAGGGTTTAGAGTTTAATGGTTTGGATTGTTTCCTGTGCTTACCACGCAGATGAACATTTAAGATTGCCTAGAGTTTTTCTTTAAATTTGGTCTTGGGAGTATTGCACCAGTTAGCAGAGGCAGTTTTAGCGAAGCTGTTTTTAGTGATATTCAGCTGTAGAAGACCTATGGCTGTACCAAATTCACTCTATCCATTTGCATGGTGGTACGGTTAGTGTCATGGCCCATAAGGCCCTTGGAGACAGCAAATTGGCAGCCATTAGTATGAACAGTAGGCACATCTGTAGCGATGAACATGCAGTGCATAATGGGCAGTGCCTTTATTAATGTGGCAGGGGAGTGTGGGCTGTTGCCCCCTTTCCATTGTCAAGGGAACATCACCTAAAATGCATACTGAAGCACAAGTGCCTACAGTAGAATGAAGGATTTTCTTCATGGTGTATCCCACTACATGATGTATATCATAATCCTGTACTAAACACCAACTTTTCCTGCCTCTAAGCACTTTATTACATGTCCATGTGACTTGTCTACATTTTCAGAATGGAGCAGTTCACAGGCATTTAAACTGCTTTCATTTTGAAGAGGATAGAGACAGCTTAAGGTCTGACCTGTCTTAAAGTTCAAGCTGCTTTATAAGTACTGAGTCAGATGAAACCTGAAATTGTAACTTGCTGCAGTTGTGGTTCTCTTGAATGAGGATTGTAGTAAAAATCTGAACAGTTTAAGTAATGGAATTGTCCCAAATGTCCAGTAGTAGCTTTTGATTCATGCAGTTTAAAATGTATTCTTTCAGATGCGCTGGTATCCAACTCCATCAGAAGCTACACAGCAAGGATGGAAGACTCGTCAATTTTGTTAAACATTAGTAAGTACTTAATCCTCTGTAGCATAATTGGGAAGAATTATTTAATCTGAAGTAGCAATGCTCAACATCCTGCTGTGTGGTGAATGTTTTCACCTGATACTGTTTTGACATAATAGTTTGAAATTTGCTGACAAAAGGACAACTTTTACTCCCCACTTTCATGGATTCTACATAGGATGTGATTTGCATGTCTTGTAACTGCTGTGGAAGTGTATCCTCATAATGTAGCCTTGTATTTAGCATAGCTAAAAATAGTTTAAAAGTGCATTTAGTCAAATTTAATTTTTGGCCCAAATGCACTTGCTGTGGTCCCAAAGATCACCCAATTGTGTGTTTACAGATTTGACTGTTTTAGTACAACTAATTTCTACCTTTTTGGGGAACTATATTACAAGAGAACCAACTTTGCTTAAATGGCCAAATACAGTAGATGCATTGTCTCATGAGGTGAGTCTTTGGAAAAATGTGTAATTGGTAGCAAGCAGATGTGTAACATCTTGCACAACTTAATTCCGCATGTACAGTTATCCTTGTAATCCATTAGTTATTTTACATGTGAATATTTTACACCATTTCTGCGACTGATGTATTTTGACCACCCCTTACTAATCTTTTACACCATTGTCATATAAGCTATGGAAGGTAAGTCGGTCTGTCTGGCAAACAAGACACCAGCAATAGTAAGCAGACATTACAAGCCAGCTGATGTATCCCAAGTACAAAAACTCCCACAGGTTTCAGACTATAAATCTTTCTGGTGTTATGCCCTGGAGAAAGCTTTAGGCTCATGTGCAGAGTGCTATTTTCAAAATTAAAAAAGATACTGTTTTGTTTCACTTGTGTGAAACCCTTAGTTATTGGACAATTCAAAGCAATTGCTTCCCCATTCTTTAATGAAACAAAATGCTATGTGCACAGATGACAGGATCTGCCCCTGCTGAAGCATGACCTGGAAATGGCAATACCTTGTCAACATGATGACATCACGTTGAGGTCAGAAATGTAACCTTTGTAGTTTGCAAGAATGGGGGTTGTATTGAACAATGGACAGTTGATCAGTATAGCCACATAAAGAATATGAATAATGAATTTCACTACATTTGACTGCAGATCAGATTCATTTGCCAGAAAAACCACAAATCTGAAAAGGGCCCCAAAACAGAAGACAAAATCAGTCCCTGTACAGCTGGCTTCCCTGTACCAGTCCACATAAGACTCCTTACTTACAATTTTTCGTCCAAGCTAGCAACGCAGCCCAAATTCAGAAGTTTAAAATACATAATGTTATGTAGTCCTATCTCACCGTAATTCCTGCTGGATGGGTTTGGAGCAGATATTCTGCTCAGACTCTACCGATACTAAAGCTCAAACTTTTACTGGCTCGAGACTAACCCCTATCCCATGGTGCCTCGTGGCAATTCCCCAGATCTCATTTGCCGTGAAAGCTTTGAGGTTGTCTCCTTACTGGCTTGTTGGACAAGTAGAAGATTTTTTGATAAATCTTGTATTTTTTGTCCTTTCTTACTTTCTACTTGGCTTTACCTGTGATTGTTGAGTGCTTGATCCCCTATTCCTCCCTTTAGGATTGTACGGCCCATTTTAGAGTGCCGTAGTTGCCCATTTGAATGAGAGCCTTTCCTCCCCGAGTTAGTCTTTCAAAAAAAAAAAAAACTTCAGAACTTTACTGTTTAGTCAGTATTGTTATAGTTAGTGTTGCAATTTGTTAGCATTGTTAGCATTGTCAGCATGTCTAAAGAAAAAGAACATAAGGAACACCACCCCTCGGGGTTCAAAACGTGATGTGTTCACAGAAGTCATTGACTGACAGTCACACTAGCTGTGTGTACTGTCTGGGAAAAGCTCACTTACAAGAATCCTGTACCTTTTGCCATGCCTTCAGTACTAGGGTTCTTAATGAGAGGAAATGTAAGTTAATAGATAGGGGGTCTTATGGCCAGTTCCTTCCAGGAACAGTTGGAACTTGGCCAGACAGCTCCCAAGTCTTAAAAGAAAATCTTCGGCTCCAGCTTTGAAGTCATGTAAAAAGTCCAAAGTGACTGAGCCAAGGAATTCTGGCTCCGATTCCACTTCTGTTTCAGTGCTGTCAGTCTCTTCGGTGCTGAGACAACCTTTGGTGCCAAGACAATTTACCAAACATAGACCCTGTTTCACCTACATTGAGGTCTCCTATATTAGAAAGGAGGAGATCTCCTGTCTCCCAGTTCCTCCAGGACGCTTTCAGATGAGGATATCAAGTGGATGGTGGAGGTTGCTTTGTGACCCAGCTCTGGCTAAAAAGTTAGCCCTTCCAGACCCAAAGGCTTCAGAGCTGCCCCATTTACAATCCACTGCTCCTCCGACTGCTTCGCTCTTGGAGTCAAACACATTGGGTTCTTCGATGTTGGATCCTTTGGTTCCAAGAATTATCCCTGCTTCCTCAGAACCAGTAACTCTATCCTCAGCGGCTCAGTCTGGAGCCGAACCAGTGTATCTTGAGGCCTTTGGTTCCCGACCTTCCACCTCCTGGGTGACCACCTTATGACCAACTCTTGAGGGTCATATCCTGGAAAGCCTGGACATCCCCAGACACAGTGGAGCCTGTCCCGAGGAGGCCAAACAAATTTGCTCCAGAAGACAAGTCCTTTCTTTCTAAGGAGTTCCTGTTGATGCTATGGTGGTAGCAGCGGCAACTAAAAAGGAGTTGTCAGAGATATCATCCAGTATCCATCCTCCTAATGAGTCCAGGACAATGGATAGGTATGGAAAGTGTACCTTCTCTTCAGCGGCATTTACTTTAAGATCGCTGAATTATCTGTCCCATTTTACTAGACTTCAAAGGGATCTGAAGGAGTTGGGAGATGCCCTTCAGGGTTCAGTAGCTTTGGGATCCATGGAAAAAGGTATCTGTGCAGCTCTCCACCCTTACATCAATAGCAAACTCCTCCATGAGGCTGATTTCCTATGTAGCAGATGGAATAAGCAGGGCAGCCGCAGCAGGAATTTCTCTTGGGAGACATTCCTGGATGCGTCTTTGCAACTTTACAGAATCCTTTGAGTCTTCCTTTACCAACGTCTCCTTTGATGGTTCAACTCTTTTTGGACTGCAGGTAAGAGACTTTGACCAGGTGCAAGCAGGAAGGGAAAACCTTATCTGCTGTCTGAGTCAGTTTCTCCCTTCCTTCTAGACACTATCCCAAGGGTCACAGAGGAGGGAAAATGTGGTTCTGCAAATCCCAAAAAGGTTTCCCTCTGGCACAAGGTCAAGCCTCCCCTAGAGGCAGAGGGGGAGGATACAACAGAAGACACCATCCTCATGGCAGAGGATGTCCACAACATCAGGGAGATGGAGAAACTTTCTCTGATCGCCCCTACGGAGTTGCCTGACTGGCCATCTCTGGAGGTAGTTGGGGGTTGTCTTTCACTGTATCCAAGCACCTGGCTAAACATTTCCCAAGATTGTTTGGTACAAACCATTATATCCAGAGGTTACCCGATTCCCTTTGTTTCCAATCCCCCGGTAAACTGGTCTCTATCAGATGTGCCACCCATTCCACTTAACTGTGCAACATCAGAGATCATCTCGATGCAAAAGTCATCCAGGATATCCCCACAGAGCAAATAGGATCCAGAACTTACTCTATTCTTTTTAGTTCCAAAAAAGACAAGGGACTGGAGATCAATTCTAGATCTCAGCAAACTCTGTCTGTAAAGAAATCAAAGATCCGAATGATCACTCTGCAGTCAATATTTCCCTTTATCGGGAAAGACAATTGGATGTCCTCAATAGATCTTCAGGATGCGTACTACCATATCAAAATGGACAGGCGCTCCAGAAGACGCCTATGCTTTTGGCTGGGAGCCAGTCATTTTCAATTTCAAACACTGCCCTTTGGCCTCACTACAGCCCCCAGTGTTCAAATGCATGGCAGTGATAATGGCTCACTTGAGACGTCAAGGATTCCAGGTGTTTCTGTACCTAGACTACTGGCTCCTCACTGCTACCACCAAACACCAACTAATCAGAACCAGGGACGAGAGACTATCCTTGTGTGCCAGATTAGGCATTACAATAAACCTAAAAAAACTCAGCCTGATCTCCATCACAGCACATTGTATTCTTAGGCTCAGAAATATTCAACCACCATAACAGCAAAACTGACACCTGAAAGAGTAGAATCATTATCATTCTTAGTTCCCCTAGCCCGTCTGCACATGAGTACTTCAGTGGCCATTTGCCCAGTGGTCAATACAGGATCTGCCCCGTCTCACCAAATTCTCATCACAAATGCCTGCAAGAAGGATCTGACATGGTGGATGTTCATCGTGCATACAGCTGCAGTCATAACAGATGGGTTTTCCTGCCATCAGGCGGGTCCTCGGTCGGCCGAATTCCAAAGTCTAGGTCCGGCGTCGGTTGTAGTCGCTTCCTCCCTGACGTCAGTGCGACAGGGGTATAAAAGATCCAGCCGACGCCATTTTCTTCAGTCTTTCTTGCCGCGCGGTGCCCAAAGCAGAAGCAGTTCGCAAGTGCCGGTTGGCCAGCTCCTGAGATTACGAATATTGTTGAACCGAAGTCTTCTTGAAAGCCAAGTACCCCGTTGGGGAAACTTTTCTTGCCTCAGACCAATGTCAGACAAAGTTAATTGCATTTCATGTGGGAAGCAAATACCACATAAGGATTTTCATTCCCTCTGCATTCCTTGCTTAGGCCCAGACCACGATGTCTCTGCCTGTCGTTTTTGTGCTACATTCAACAGACGCACTATTAAGCATCGGGCTGAGTTCGCCGAACACTATTTTGGCAAAAAATTTAATTACATTATGTCGTCGGATACTCAGACTCCAGTTTTGAGTAAAAGACTCAGATAAGGACAGACTTACGAGGTCCGCGACTTCTACAGACACCAAGCCAAAGCAGACTACAGGTGGTCCGGTTCTCAGTGAGGCACCTACGCAGCCCCTGACTACCGACGACACTTCATTGGCGGTGTCTTCTGTGCCCGAGGTCGCAGGCTCTTCGGCCCACACCCCGACTACAGATACCGAAGCCACTCTTGGCGGCGAAACTCAGTTTAGACAGACCTGCCACCTCAAGGTGTCTGCAGGCCTTCCTCCTCTCTTTCCATCAAGGATTTCACTAAGTCTAAATCAGCCATGCATACTAAAAGGCAAGCTCCACAGGGCCCTTCTCAAGGCCCCATGCCTAAAAAGCAGATGCTCAAAATGGCTGAGGATTTGATTACTCTTATCAGGGGTTCTCAACCCCCCCCCCCGGACAAAAGACCCAGAGTGGAGGAAGAATCCCCCTCCTCGGACCAGGCCTCCATTATTTCAGAACATTCTGAAGACCAGGAACATTGACTCCCCTTTTGAAGATTCTGATGCAAAGGAGTCCATTCCCTCTGTCTCCCCCCCTGAGGGATTACTCTTGGGGAAACTTTACATACCTTGAGGGAACAGTTCCACTGGGAAGGCCAAGAGTACTCTGACTCCAAGAAAAGGCTTAGGGATTTCCTCTTGCTCCCTCAGCACAGGCCTCTGGCTATACCTCCTGTCATAGGCATTCTAGATGGTGTACTCGGAGGCCTGTCTTAACCCAGATTCTTTACCTCCAGCTCCAGTCAAGCCTGACAGGTATTACCGGGTTCCTGACTCACACCAATTCCTATACAAAAGCCATGCGGCTGACCCAGAAACTATCACAGGGTCTCAAGGGAATTAAGGCCTCCACTGCTAAAAATCCATTGCCTTCAGAGAGATTCCAGAGCTTTAGAAAGGTGGGGGAAGAAGGTATACACCTCTGCCACCTTAACCATGAGGGCATTAAACTGTCAGTTCCATATGTTAAAGTACCAACAGTTTCTGTTATCACAGTTGAGAAGCAAAATGTCACAACCTTAACAACCAGACTTTAAGGAGTTGCATGATTTGATACATAGTGCAGAACAAGTGGGTAAGCATACCTTGCAATGTGGCTGATGCTTTAGAGGCCTCATGTAGAGCTACTGTTACAGAATCAGTCATACGTAGACATGCCTGGCTCAAAGAGCAAACCTTACCAGATCATGTCAAAGCTAAATTACTAGATGCCCTGCTGCAAAAAGATGTATTGTTTGGTGTTAAAGCTGAGGAGGTATTAAAGAAAATGGAGGAAAAGGCAAAATCAATGCAAACAGTAAAGGATTTCCTACAGGTACAACCTCCATGTTTCAGTAGAAATTGGCCTTCCAAAAATTGGTCCTTTCCAGCCACAGACAGACCCCAAAGAGGTAGATACAGGTGGCCCAAGGGGCAGAGGGAAATCTCAAGGATCGTTTAGAGGCAGACAATGGCAAGCACCCACACAGAGGTGGTGAGGATAGTTCACAGCCATTCAGAAAGCAGAACCAATGACTTCCCCTTTGCATGCCAAGCAAGGCTCAAATGGCAGCACCTTTAGGTGGAAAACTGGCATTTTCAAAAAATTGGCATATTGTCACAAGACAAATGGATCCTGGACATTATAGACAGAGGCTACAGATTCCACTTTCACACCCTTCCAAAAATGAGGCATGCCAAACCTGCCACACAATCAGAGGGCAGAGGCACAAAAACAAATTTCAGATCTCATGGACATGAAAGCTATTCAAGAGGTACCTGTACAAGAACAGTGTCAAGGTTTTTATTCCAGACTATTCCTGGTACCAAGGAAGGGAAAAGATTGGAGACCTATTTTGGACCTATCCATCCTAAACACATTTTTACTCGTACCAAAATTCAAGATCACATTATAGCAGCTTCTTCCCATGCTGGGCAAGGAGTCTTGGCTGGTAACATTGGACCTCAAGGAGTTATACCTGCATGTCCCAATCAGACAAGATTGCAGAAGATACCTCAGATTTCTTGCAGGTTCAATCCATTATCAATTCTCTGCATTGCCCTTTGGCTTATCTACTGTGCCCAGAGTGTTCACGAAATGCCTGGCATCAGTAATCGCCTACTGCAGACTTCAAGGGATACAAATATACCCGACTGCCTGATCCAAGCGGACAGCAAGCACATACTTCTGAAACATCTGGTGTTTGTAATAATGTTGTTGAATTCTCTAGGATACACAGTCAACAAAAAGAAATCAAGGCTAATACCCTCTCAAACAATAATTTTCCTGGGTGCCAGCTTGGATACAAACACCCAGATGGCCTACCTCACGCCAGAGAAACAAGGGCAACTAACTCAATACTTCAGAAAACTGGCAACTTTCACCAGGCTGACTGCAAGGAAAATCCTGCAGGCTCTGGGATTCATGGCATCTTGCGTCCTGCTAATCCCATGTGCAAAGCTGCATATGAGGAAACTTCAATGGTACCTAAAAAACATATGGTCTCAACACAGCCACAGTTTGGAAACAATAATACCACTAATTCCATGTCTTCAAAAGGAATTTCTGTGGTGGGCTCAAGCATGCCAAAGAAACACAGGTCTCCCATTCTGCAAGCCTCAAGCAAATCAAGTCATCACAACAGACGCCTCTGACTACGCCTGGGGGGCACACATGACAGATCGGTGCATTCAGGGCAAATGGTCCCAAAAAGAAAAGCACCTACACATCAATCAAAAGGAAATGCTAGCAGTAATAAATGCTATTATAGCTTTCAAAGACCTACTGCATCCACGCCAGCTATTGATAAGGACGGACAACACCACAGTAATGTGGTACATAAACAGGGAGGTACCCATTCATACCCCCTATGCAGGCAAGCCATGTCTCTTTGGAACATGGCTCTGGAATTACAAATCTAACTTCAAGCACAGTACCTGCCAGGCAAGGAAAACATGCTGGCAGACAACCTAAGCAGAAATATAACAGATCCACATGAATGGAAGTTGCATCCTCAAGTTTTCACAAAGATAATTCAAGCATGTGGAAGGCCAGACATAGATCTTTTTGCCTCCCACAGAAATCACCAATTGGCAAAATTCTGCTCAAGGACCTTTCATCCACAGGCCTGGAAAGTGGACACACTCTCTTTCAGTTGGACAACAATGACAGTTTATGCCTTTCCACCTCTCCCTCTGCTGCCCAAAGTTCTATTAAAAACCAGAGCAGACAGACCAAAGATGATTCTCATTGCTCCAGACTGGCCAAGACAACACTGGTACCCACTCCTGAAAAGCCTGACTCATTCCCCACCATGGATCCTGCCTCTAATGCCTCTTCTACTGACTCAGCACAACTTCAAAACTCTTCAGTCAGCTGAAAACACTCAATCTAGCTGCATGGAAGATTCCTTAAATTCACAACAGGCCCTACTCTCCAAGGAGGTGCAGGATGTCATTTTGGAGGCCAGAAGGCCTTCTACTAGAAAAGCCTACTCTGCAAAATGGAAACGGTTTTGTGCCTGGAATGAGAAAAAGGGTCAGAATCCTGGAATACTGAATTTACCTCAAATATTACAGTACCTAGCTGAGATGCTAAGCGGTGAACTTTAATTCTCCTCCATCAAAATCCATGCCTCTGCCATTTCTGCAGAATACAACACTGACCCTCATTTATTCTCTCACCCCCTCTTAAGACAGGGCTAAGAATATAAACCCCCTAAGGAAACAACCAGTACCTGCTCGGGATCTCAATTTTATTCTAGAAAAACTGACCTCGCCTCCTTTTGAGCCAGCCGCTTCAACAGAACTGCAATATTTGTCCTGGAAAACAGCCTTCCTCCTGGCAATCACCTCAGCTCGCAGGGTTTCAGAACTACAAGCCCTCATGGCTGTGCAGCCTTTCATCATTTTCCGTCAGGACAGAGTTTCCTTGCGTACCAATCCGTCCTTTATGCCAAAGGTAGTATCCAGGGTAGCCTTAAATCAGGCTATCCACTTACCTACCTTTTACCCTAATCCTCAAAACAAAGGGGAGAGACTACTACATTTCTTGGACATTCACAGACAGCTGCGTTATTTGGACAGAACAAAGCCTTTCAGAAAATCAGAGCAACCCTGTGTCCTATGCTGCAGGAGCTCAAGGGAAGCCCATTTCCAAACAGACAATCTCAAAGTGGATAGCCCACTGCATATGCTTTTGTTACTCTTTTCATGGTAAATCTGTACCTGCTGGCATCAGATCTCACTCCACAAGGGCCACAGCTACCTCTGCAGCTTTCCTCAGGGGGGTTCCTACCAAAGATATTTTGGAAGCAGCCACTTGGAGTTCTGTACATACCTACTCCAAGCACTATCACCTACCATTATACTCCAAGTCTAGAGCAGGCTTTGCCACTGCAGTCTTGCAGGGCATCCTGGCTCCTCCTAGTTCCACCTAGTGCCTACCACCCCTTTTTTAGCTTTGGGATTCTACCCATCTGTTATGACTGCAGCTGTATGCACGATGAACATAGTACAGTTTTGTACCTACCATAAATGTAGATGTTAGAGTGCTAATACAGCTGCAGTCCAGGTTTGCCTCTCTCCTTGCCCTCTTTGGACAGGCCTAATTGCTAACACCACCTCATACAACCTGATTGGGGTATTCTTTTATGGTGTATTTGCTTGCAACTACTGATGTTCTTCATCTCACATTGCTGCAGTTCTTACATATGGGTAGTCCGCTGTCCTCGGTCGGCCCGAATATTAAAATTAGGGCGGCGGTCGTCAAACTTTTAAAACTGACATCAGGACATCAGGGTACAAATGCGCGCCGCCGACTTCATATCCTCTGTCTTTTTTGCCATGGTCCCGATGCAGAGCAGCGTTGCAAGTGGCATTCTGAAATTTTTCGAGTAGTTTTTTTCAGACGAATCCCGTTGCTAAGTACCCCGTTGGGAATATTGTTTTCTTGCCTCAGTGTTTTACGGATGTCAGAAAAAGTGAATAACTGTGTTTCTTGTGGGAAACAGATACATATAGGATTATCATTCTTTGTGTATTCCTTGTTTGGGGCCTGAGCACGACGTTGTTGGTGTCGCTTTTTTGCTAGGGGGTTCAATAAAACTATATTAGGTTAGTTAGATTGCTAGGCTGGTCTTTGGAAGCGCGTGGGCATAATATATAACCGACCGTAATATCTCACACCGCTTCGCGGCAGAGAGAAAGACAAAACAGTTAAACCCAGGAAAGATGAGATGAGTCGTCCGTTGGTTCCGTTTCTTCGGGGTTCCAGTGGGAGACTTCTCTGGAGTCTCAGGGGAGACTTTGATATTGCAAGATGTAGCCTCTCAGGAGGCAGGTCAGGCTGAAGGGGCTCTCAGGGTTACTGTCTCCCTCCTTCCTAGGGGGTGGTTAGGCCTCTCCTTCTGTTTAGATTTGATTACTCTGATTAGACTTGCAGGAGTACTCCCTTATTCTGATTCTGATGCAGATGATTCTACTCCTTCTGCTTCTCCTCCAGAGGATTTCAGAGACACTTCATTCTATGAGGGAACATTTTAAGTGGGAAGGTCAGGACTTCTCTGATTCCTGGAAAAGGCTTAGGATTTTTGCTTTTATCCCAACATAGGCCCTTGGCTATACCCCTGTTCTGGATGTTGTGGAAGATGTGTTTGCAGAGGCTTCACTTAATCCTGATTCTCTGCCTCCTGCTCCTGTTAAATTATAAGAGTCCTAGGCGGACCCAGAAACTATTAGTCAGGGACCTCCTCTAGATAGAGGCCAGAGCTTTGGATAGATGGGGAAAGAAGGTCTATACATCTTCTACCCAGTTTCATATGTTGAAATATCAAAACTTTCTTTCTCAATTGAAGTCTAATTACAAGATTTGGTGCATGTCTCTGAACAGGTGGGTAAGCATTCATTACAATGTGGCTTTGATGCTGTGCAGGCCTCGTCTAGGGTGGCTGCCACTGGTTCAGTTCTTCGCAGGCACGCCTGGCTGAAGGATCAGAATTTATCTGACCATGTTTGCAGTCTGATGTGTTGTTTGGTTCACCTGTGGAGTCAGTCTTGAAGAAAATGGAAGACAAGGCTAAGTCTATGCAGGCTGTTAAAGATTTTTTGCAAGTTCAGCCTCTGAAGTTTAGTAGGAATTGGCCTGCTAAGGGGTATCCTTCTTATGATTCTCAGTCTAGAGGAAGAGCAAGACGTGGTAGGGGCAGAGCTCAGAGTTCTTTCAGACCGGGCCAGTCCTTTCGTGAAACAGGCCCAATGACCTACCTTTTCAGCTGCCAGATCCTTCTTGCATGGCAGCACCTTTGGGAGGAAGGTTGGCACTTTGATTACCCAAGACAAATGGGTATTGGATATTTTATTTCCATACTTTGCCTCCTTTCAAAGGCATGCCTCTGCCAGAAGTGGGCCTAGGATTTTATTCGCCTGTTTCTAGTACCTTATCTATCCAACACATCTGGACATTCCCAAGTTCAAAATGTTGATGTTACAACAGCTTTTACCTCTGCTGGGCAAAGATCACTGGATGGTGACTCTGGATCTCAAGGAGGCTTACCTTCATATTCCTATCAGGCTCAGGTGCAGGAAGTATCTGCGTCGGGCTGGGACTTCTCATTATCAGTTCTCTGCATTGCCCTTTGGCTTATCTCTCCCGCCCAAGTTGTGAACACGGTTGTGCTCCAGTGATAGCTTTCTTCAGGCTGAGAGGAATACAAATCTATCCTTATCTGGACGATTGCCTGATTCTGGCCCTTCATCATTTACAGTATGTGATAGCAGTGCTAAGATGCAGTCTAGTACCCTCTCAGGACATGTGCTTTCTGGGTGTGAGACTGAATACAGCATCCCAGATGGCCTTTTGAGACAGTCCTTCAA
This sequence comes from Protopterus annectens, assembly GCF_019279795.1. Classification (NCBI taxonomy): domain Eukaryota; kingdom Metazoa; phylum Chordata; order Ceratodontiformes; family Protopteridae; genus Protopterus; species Protopterus annectens. Next base: position 1,202,255,448 of record NC_056739.1, on the reverse strand, counting down.
GCCTTGGGGTTCATGGCATCTTGTATTCTGGTACTTCCCAATGCCAAACTGCATATGAGGAAGCTACAATGGTATCTCAAAATGTATGGACACAGCACTGCCAAGATATGGACATTGTCATTCAGATAATACCTTGCATTCAAAAGGAATTTTGTGGTGGGCTCAGGAATGTCACCTAAACAAGGACTCTCTGTGACCCGGCCAGAGGCGAGTCAGATTCTAACGACAGATGCCTCAGACAAAGCTTGGGAGCTCATCTAAATGGAACATCTACATATCAACTTGAAGGAGATGTTAGCAGTCCAATTTGCATTGATAGCTTTCAAGAGTTACTTCTCCAGGGCAGGTGTTGATTCTAACAGACAACACAACTGTCATGTGGTACATCAACAAGCTTATCCTCTATGCAGACAAGCAATGATTTTGTGGGAGACTGGCACAGAACTCCTTAGCAGATGTGTTGAGCAGACATATTATGGATCCCCACGAGTGGAAATTGATCCTCGTGTATTTCAGAAATTGACAGTGTTATGGGGAACTCCAGACATAGATCTGTTAAACTTCTCCGTAAATTACTAGCTGCCAAAGTTTTGCACAAAAGGTTTCATCCCACAGCTTGGAAAGTGGATGCTCTCTCATTCCCTCTGCCTCTCCTCCCAAAGGTACTCCTGAAGGTCAGACAGGACAAGCCAAACATGATTTTAATAGCTCGGATTGGCCTCGACAGCACTGGTACCCATTACTGAGAAGTCTGTGCGGGAGCCCATGGCCTTTGCCTTCGATCCTCACCTGCTGTCTCAGGAGAACAATCATTTACTCAATGTCAAACTTCACTCTCTACATCTAACAGCCTGGCATATTATGTTTTAAACCCTGGAAACAAGTTTTGAATGTTATTTTGGAGGCCAGAAGGCCTAGTACAAGGAAGGTGTGCGCAGATAAATGGAGGAGATTTTATTTTGGAGTACAGCAAAGGACTTTGATGTTTCTAAACCTAATTTAGGTGTTGCTCTTCAATACCTTACTGAGTTACTGGACAAAGGTTTGTCCTTCTCCTCTATTAAGGTTCATGCTGCAGCAATTTCTGCTCACTATGACTGTGACCCACCATTATTTTCTCATCCTTTGTTTAAGCAATTCCTTAGAGGCAAAGAATATAAGACCCCACGTAGAGCTCCTACTCCTGCTTGGGATCTCAATTTTGTGTTGGAGAAACTCACTCTACAACCTTTTGAGCCTAGTTGAAATATTTATCATGGAAGACTGCTTTTTGTTGGCCGAAGGGTTTCTGAATTACAGGCCCTGAGCCTTTCCTAATTTTCCACAAGGACAGGGTATCTTTGCGTACTAACCCTTCCTTTATGCCTAAAGTGGTTTCTAGTGTGGCTTTAAACCAAACTATTCATTTACCTACTTTTAAAACTTTTATGCAACCCCCAAAATAAAAAAGATTTTGCACACTTTGGATGTACACAGACAGTTGCAATATTATTTGAGCAGAACTAAAGGGTGCAGGCAGTCTCAGCAGTTGTTTGTTTCATTTGCTTTGGGTTCTCAGGGCAAACCTGTTTCAAAACAGACTATTTCTAAGTGGATTGGTTTTGTATTGCTTTCTGTTATTCCCATCATGGTAAGGAGATTCCAGCTGGGATTAGGCCTCATTCCACCAGGGCTACTGCCACTTCTACAGCTTTTTTACGGGGGGTGGCTACTAAAGATATTTTGGAGGCAGCTACTTGGAGTTCAGTGCATACTTTCTCTAAGCATTACCACCTTCCACTTTACTCTAAATCTAGGGCTGGTTATAGTTTTGCCATCCTCCCTTACCTCTGCTTTGGGATTCTACCCATATGTAAGGACTGCAGCAATGTGAGATGAAGAACATAGTACAGTTTTGTACCTACCATAAATGTAGATGTTCGAAGATCCACATTGCTGCAGTCCAATTTACTCCTCCTTCCCTCTGTATTTAGAGGTGGTTGTGTGGTTTGGGTTGTGCATATTGTAAATATTGTAAATATGATTACTTCTGACATCTCTGATGTCAGTTTTAAGCCTTGACACCGGTCAGCCAGCCTAATACTTTGTACGACGACATAAGCGCCTTGACCGACGCCAGCCTAAATTTTTGGTATCGGGCCGACCGACACAGCGGACTACCCATATGTAAGGACTGCAGCAATGTGGATCTTCGAACATCTACATTTATGGTAGGTACAAAACTGTACTTTTTTTTGATTATATTACATTGCATTATTACATAAATTTATGTATTGCCTTCCTTCTGGGGGCACCTGACATCTGGGGCAAGAAAAACTGAAGAAAATGGCATCGACTGGATATTTTATACCCCTGTCGCACTGATGTCAGGGAGGAAGCGACGACAACAGATGCCGGACCTAGACTTTGGAATTCGGCCGACCGAGGACCCGCCTGATGGCAGGAAAACCCATCTGTTATTGACTGCAGCTGTATTAGCACTCTTAACATCTACATTTATGGTAGGTACAAAACTGTACTTTACCTATGGATCAACTTCATTTGTCACCCACTTGTTCCCCCTCAAGAAAATGCAGTTTTGACCACGGATGCCTCCCAGATAGGATGGGTGGTATTATCTGGGAATGGCCATCCAAGGTACTTGGCAGAACCACTTGCACATGTTCTGGAGATGAGAGCAGTGCTCTATGCATTGCAAGCAGTTCACAATTCTCTTCCCACAGGGACAATTGCGATTCGAGCAATTTTGATGCCTCAAGTGGTCCCTGAATTCAGAAGTTGCGAAATATTTTTCGCAAATGGGGCCAGCCTTGCTGTGACCTATTCGCCATGTACATGGGACACCAAATGCAGCAGCTACTTTGCCCTAATTCCCCATCTGGGGATGTTACCCAGGGATGCAGCAGCTACTTTGCCCTAATTCCCCATCTGCAGATGTTACCCAGGGATGCTCTGGTCCACAATTGGCCTCTGGGACTCCTTTATGCTTTTCCACCTTTTCATCTCATTCCGAAAGTGATTCAGAAAGCAACACTGTTGGTCGTACCCTGATCCTCATTGCTCCTTACTGGCCTTGCCAACTCTGGTTCCCCTTCCTGTGGCCCTGTCTCTTGGAGGTACTATGGATTCTGGAACTATCTCCAGACGACCTGATTCATCAATCTGGGCAGTTCCATCCTACTGTCCAGACCCTGAAATTGACAGCATGGCTGCTCCAGTTCCACGAATAGCCAGGTGTTTCCCTTTCACCTACAGTCAAATACATTCTGATTTCTTCACACAAACCTTCCACTAGGAAAATGTTCAATTAGCTGCAATCTCAAATGACCGCTTTGGCTACATGGGAAATCTAATAGTGTCCCATTCTTTGTGCAAAACCTTTTTGAAAGGAGTCATCCTCAGACTTCTAATGAGACAACTGCCAGAGCCCTGGGACCTAAACCTAGTTCTTGCATCTTTAATTTCTTCCCCTTTTGAACCCTCCTCTTCATTGGATCTGAAATTATTGTCTTGGAAAAACATTGTTTAGTGGCTGTAACTTCTGCTAAGAGCGTCTCAGAACTGCAAGTCCCCACCATCCGACCTCCTTGCATTGTTTTCCACAAGGATAGAGTATCACTTGGAACTAATCGTTCCATTCTTCCCAAGGTATGTTCAGAGCCTAATCTCAACACAACTATCTAACTACTAGTTTTCTTTCCACATCATACTAATAAATCCGAATACAGACTACAATTAGACGTCCACAGAATTCTCAGGTTTTACCTACACAGGACTAAAGAATTAAGCAAATCAGACCAATTGTTTCCTTTTCAGACAAAAAAAAGGCTTGCCTGTTTCTAAGGTTACCCTGTCTAAATGGCTTTCAGATTGCATTTCATTTGCTTATAAGACTGCTAGCAAACATTTACCACGCAAAGTAAAAGGCCATTCAACAAGAGCAGTGTCAACTTCATATGCCTTTAGATCTAGGCTCCTAATTGATACCATTTGTGCAGCAGCTACTTGGGCAAGACCTCATAAATTTGTCACCCATTACAAATTGGATTTGGCCTCCTGGGACAGGTCATCCTTTGGGTCCACTGTGCTGAAGTCTCTTCACTTGAGCGCCCCCCCCCCCCAGGATAAAGGTGCTGCAGACTATGTCCCATCCAGCAATAATAACGGCGAGATAGGACTACATAACATAAGTTGTGTACTTGCCATAACGTTTTGTTTGTAGTGCATCTCCCCTATATTCTTGCATACCACCCTCCTGTTGCCTGGAGGAACTGGTGGACTATACATGCTGTCTGACCTGGTTGTAGTTGTCCATCCACCTGGCATGGATAGTATTAGTGTTCTGTCTGTGTGTACATAGTTACTGATAGTTTACGGACTATTGGGTAACTATTACTTTCTTGCAAATAAGATCTGGGGAATTGCTGTGAGGCACCATGGGATAGGAGTTGGCCTCGAGCCAATAAAAGCTCTCTAGCTTTTGTATCAGCTGAGTCGGAGCAGAGTATCCACTCTGAACCCAGTCAGCAAGAATGTAGGTGAGATGGACTACAAACATGGAACGTTATGGTAAGTACATAACTTTTTCAAGTTTACACACGTGCGCAAGCCACACTACTCCAGGAGTGCAGCCAAGATCTGGCTTTGCTTAAGTGACTAATGTGATAAAGCTGTAACAAGAAGTGATATAGACAGAAGAACGCAGAGAAGATATTTTTCAAGTATTAGGAAACGAGGCAGAAAAAACTTTCAAGATTTGGAGAACAAAGCACATAACCCTCTGACATCCATTTCCACCATTTTGTGCAATGTTACTATTCATCGGAGCTTAAGATTAGTTTAATAGAAAAGTCAGAGCCGGGGAGAAAATCTCTACATTGACCACGTGGGTTTTGTGGTATGGTTACAGTTAACTAATACAGAAGAGCAACATTAAGTAAATATTTCACAACTTCTATTAATGTATTGTGAACTTCTGTCCAAATATCTGCACACTCTAGAACAAGTTGAGAAAAAGAACATTATCAGTAGTTAACAAATTCACAAGTTAGTTCTAGAGATGGTGTCATGAGCACAGCGTATACACTTTGGAGCAGAGATGACTCCATATAGCCTAGGCAAACTTTTGGCCTTTAAGTATATTACCTGTTTAAAGAGAGGGAATTGGGAAGTAGTCACAATGTCGTAATGAAATAACACAATTATAGTAAAACTCCTTGAGACCATATCACACGAGCCTAACCGCTAACCCTTGGCGATATTAGTCTAACCCCTGGCAGTAACATCAACCCATTCCAACAAACACCCTGATATGGCAGCCATAGTTTACTAAATCTCTCTAAGGATCTAACCTGCTATTAAATTTGAACATTGGAAGAACTTCATGCCACTCCCTCCCACTAGTCTCCTGATAGAGCTCTGATTACTGAAATCTGGTTAAAATCAGAACAATGATAATGTTCCATCTCTAGGTTACAGTATGTATAGGGTAGATGGGGCAAAAAAGGAGGGGGATAGTCATTCTACTGGTCACCTTATTCTAGCTGCAATAAATTACTCCAGACTTCAATAATGCAGAAGTAATCTATACAAAACTTGGGATCAACTCCAAATACTTGAACATAATTGGAACCTATATACATCCAGGTAACATCTCTACCCTAGAACATATCCTCTACTGGTTCTCAAACTCTCCCCAGGAAAGTTATGGGGGACTTCACCATAGATTTGAATACTTGTAACTCTCAAAACCCTTCAAATTATACAAACCTCCATGGCATCATCCAAATTATACAAGCCCCCACTAGAATTGATAAAATGTTAAATAGGCAGTCCATCCTTGATTGGATATTAAAAGATCATCTCTGTGATTACATGCTGATTGTCTTCCAGATCGATATGACAATTGCTGAGACTTTTTTACTTGGACAGTGAATAAATCCAGCAAAACTCACCAGCTATTGTGAAATTAGGAACAAAAAAAAAACTAAGCACTCAACATTTCATATCCACCCTTAAACTCTAATTGGGTACCACTGAAACACCCCCCCCCCCAAGAGGAAGCTATAGAATACTTCAACTTAACTTTCCTGAGCATTCTGAATCGACTAGTTTCCCCAAGAACAAAATTCCAACTATGCTCCATGGTTAAAAGAAACCAGATCACTATTAAAGCTTGGAACTGGGGCAAAAATAGCAAAACAAGTGACTAAACAGGCATATCAATAACTTAAAGCTAAAAAAAACAAACCAAACAGGACAAGATTAATCACTACCAATACAAAGTAAACATTGAAACAACCCTCAATTTTTGGTCTGCTATTAATAAAATCCTACAACCTGGAAATGCCAGTAACTCCACCCTTATAACCACCAACTCTGGCTGTATAGCTATGCAGTTTAAGTATTTTATAGAGCCCATACTAGCCCTCACAAATAACTGTTCCACCTTCACAGAAATTCCCATGGCAAGCCCAGATAGCAGCACCTTTGATTTCCAACATGTACAGACAGATGCTGTATTAAAAAAAAAAAAAAAAAAATACTGAACTCAAACAACCCTAGCAGTTGATGATCCAACAGCTGAACACAATTTGACTGTGTATGCCATCTTCTACTCACAACAGCTGAACACAATTTGACTGTATGCCATCTTCTACTCACTATCCATCTTAATAAACCGATTGATCTTCAAACCTACTTCCATCCTAATAAATTCCACAAACCTCATTAATCAACATAAGAGCAATGGTAAAATAGTATCTTCCACCTTTCTAGATCTATCAAAAGCATTTGATAAGTCTCTCATAAACATTTATACAAGTACTCTTGAAATTGAACCTTAATTGATGCACAATTACTTGGTTCAAAGACTAAACAAGAGTGCCAGTAAGCTGTAAAATGGCAATGAAGTAGATATCTCTACTGCCAGTTATTCCAGACATACCACAAGGTTCCATTCTAGGTCCCCTCCTTTACACACTTTTCGCTAAGTTTACACACTGCTACCCTGTGTTCCTCCCTAGTCCAATGTGCAAACAATTCTACATTAATGTGCGCTGCATCATCACTCCAACAGTTGCAACTAATGCAGCTGTCCTCTGCAATTGAAGCATGGCTTACTGGCGTTCAACTTAATCTAAACCTCAAGACCAAACTCATGATATTCCATACCACTAGAGCTATAGATTATCTTTAAGGTCACATTTGCAAACAATGCCACAGTCCATTTCCCAGACTAAGCTTCTAGAACGCGATGAAATTCGACCTACATATAGCCCAGGCAGTCAAAGTAAATAAAAATCAGACCTAACAAAATTGGATACCTGACTGACTTTAGAACACACCATTGTCTTGCACTTAAATAGCTAGAACTATCTCTGCTCTTAATTTCTTATAACTAACTTTGGCCCATACACTAAATCCACCTGAAAAAAACCCTCTGCAAAATCTACTTGGCTACACTAGTAGCCTGTCTCTGTATTCAAATACTACTAAAGTTACCAAATCCAACAATGTCGCTGGAGATCCTCTCTATTCTACATGCATAGCTAAAGTCTTGAACTCATTGCCAACCGATATACAGACAACTATGAACGCACTGCAGTTTAAAAAAAGGGTACTTTTCCAAGTCCTAAAGCCCTACAACTTTGCGCTGCTGTGAAGTGAAGCCGTACCACCTTGTGCTGTTCTGGCATTTGGGTTTGGTATTGAGCTTAGACTGAGGTGATGGAATTCCTGGGGAGTCTGATTATAACTCGTCTCTGGGGCTGAAAATATACAGCTTACTCAGGAATAAAGTCACTGCTCATAACTGAAGTCAGTCTGCATATTTGTTGTAAGCTGTTAAGCCTACTCACCCATTTGTACATATATTTGGGTGGTACCGCTGTGGAGGTGTGCTCCATAACCCCCAGTATCCAACTCTCATTCATATGCAGGGTGTGGAAATGTAATTAAAACTTACTGCCAGTACTCATTTCGATGGTGTTTTTTCTGTCCAGTCATAACATATGAAACTGCTTTCCTGGTATAACTGCAGTCCTGTTTTGTATACGAAACAAAACATGTTAAAAATAGAGCTTTTCATTTGACAGACTGTGGCTGTTGTCTTATCTAATGAAGGGTATTCTGACAGCAGTCGTGACTGTCACTAGCCAGTCTTTTGAAGAAAGACAGTATTTGGCCATGAGCTGTCAAAGTAATGTCATGTTGACTGTCCTGTTCAAATACTGATCAGTATTTGACGTTCTATCACATTAGCAGTCTTGACTGATAGCAGCACACCATACAGATAAAGGGGTACTGTGCGCTTGTGTATGACAAATAAGTCTAATTTACAGTTGATAGAAGGCACTGAGCAGTGGAAATTGGCAATGACACATTGGCAAAACACAGCAGCACCAAGTGGTAGTTTAACAGAAGAAACACAGCAGTGTGAAGTGGTAGACCTAAATACCAAAAATACTCCAATGCTACTTAATGCAAAGCTATGCTTATGCACAGACCCTGGATGACTTGCCTTCTTGCACCTCCCCCTGCTATCCAACTAGTCTGTCCCCTCTCCCCTATTCTCTTCCCCACACCATCCTTTCCTTCGCAATTAGTCTGTCTGCTCCAAAAACCTCCAGCAACTTGTGTTCTGTGTTATGCACATACATAAAGTTTTTGGTAGGTAAACATAACCGTATCCTTTTAGAAATGTGTATAAACCATAGTCTATATATGTAAAATTGATGTATTAAGAACTGTTTGCACTGCATGTTACTTCTCTGTTGTAACATGTTGATATTTTGTACAGTTGTCCTGTTGTAAATGTGGAGCTTCTCTCCTGGCCTCCACTGAAAAAGGAACTGTATCCAGTCGGACTTTCCCAGTAGACAAATGTAAAGTATTTATTTCTAGATGCAGATATCCTGAGCATTTAAAGTGTATTTGTTTGGTTATATTTGAGATTCTTGTCTTCATCCAGAGGTATTTGAAAGCAAAGACTAAGCAATACTGCTTCCAGTTTCAGTCTTTATCCTAGTAATTAGTGAGTTGGAGAACTCTAGGTGAAAGAAAATTTGTTTTGGTGTTGGAGCCATTTGGGGCTGGTTCCCTTTTAGTTATTTTCAGGTCTATGAATAGTATAGAGGACACCAGAGGCTCGTGTATAATTAAAGAACATTGTATTGTACCCTTGACCATTATTAAATGGCTCCATCCTGCATGCTGCTTTTCAGTATTTGAGGATTAAGGAGTTAAATGCTTTAAGTCTGACTGTACCAGTCAGATGCACCTAATGTCAATATTTACCTACCCAGTGCTACTGGATTACCTCTTGAACAAAAAGGCATTTGTGACTAATGTGTTTTACTTGGATTAATTCAGTGACCCTGTTAGTGCAGTGTAGACCATGCCCCTCTTATACCCATGTTTAGAGCCAGAAGACCATTTTGGATCAAGTAGTTAAGTTGCTCATGGATCATCTTTTGCTTGGGAATGCTAAGCAGAGGAGCAAAGGAAATAGGTGATGGTTCAGATCCCTGGTGTTTTTCTAAATGAGTTGGAAGATGGCCTATTAAGAGAACTTTATAATTAGGAGGCTTACAATTTCGGTGGTGGTTCAGTATACTTGGATTGAAGCCTATAAGTTGCAGTAACCTTATCTTCAAAGTGGTAGTAAAGGAAGGCAAAATGTGGTCCTTTATTTGCTTTTTGACTTATGCTTGGTACTGTTTGATTTGCACTTTGCTAGCTGATAAAGCATGCAAACTTCCAACCCCTTTTTATGGAATTGTAGGCTTAAGCATGGTATTGCAATATTGACCAAGTTTATACTTCACAAGAAAGTTTTGGGATTGTAAAACTGCCTTCAGTTTTTTGAAGTACTCCTGAAAATGTAACATTTTCCAATGATACTGTGCTGCTTTTTGTAGGTGGGCTGCAGTTAATTGTAAACTGAAGTCAAGCATATCCTGTTAATGTTCAGTTATATTTTAATAAGCTACATTTGACTTTTTACAACTAGGACACCTTACTCCTTAATTGGATTAAAGGGGTTAGCTAATGCGGTCTTCAAAATTCCTGTACTGCACATTAATTGCTGCATTCACTTTGGACATACCCATATTGGGTATGATGCCTTGTCCCTTAACCAGATAGGTCTCGTCTCTGGACAGGAAGCACCTTTTATATTATGTATGTCCTGTGACCATGGGGAGGAACAGATGTGCAGGAGCTGGTTGAGCTGAATAGTTGTATCCTACTTCCTAATGTGGTGGCTTGTGTAAGCTTGCAGGTGGGTATGCACTGGGACGTTACAAAGGGGGCACCATGATTGCATGGTGATCAGAGCCCTTAGCCACATGCTTCCAGATGTCAACACTTATCTTGTCTGCATTTGGAGATGCAGTGGGAATGCCTGCAGAGCATCTGTCTTGACCTGCTCAAGATGAGTAGGCTTTTCCCTTTGTGTTCATTGCTCAAGCTGCTACATGAACCCTGGTCATGACTTCATTACTCTGTTGTTGAGCAATCAACCTTTTAAGTGTGCTTTGTATAAGATGGTTGGAAGATGCACGTTAGACAAGTGTTTGCTTGATTAGTGTAGAGGGAACTTCAGGTAATGCCATAGGTTGTAGAGAATTGCAGTCATATGCAGTCACTATTTGACACTACCAGCAGAGGTAATCAGACTTCTCCAAATGCAGGCAGTTTGTGCTCAAACAATGCCAGTCTGCATATGATTAGATTGTTTATACCTAGGCAAGGATACTCCATTTTAGTCATAGTTGTGGCAGACTTATCCAAAATGAAGGCATTTCAGAAGAGACAAGCCTCAGAGTTCACCTGGTATTAATGTTGTGGATTCTGTTCAGTTTTATACCAGACTATCTACCTGGTACTTGGCAACATATCCTTAGTCTCCCCTGCTTCATTGTTGACATCTCCAACAGACACACTCAAGACTTTAACAACTCCCTATTTGGTGCTACCATGTCGTCGGTCCTCAGCATCTGTACTTCATGAAATTAAGTTGTGTGCCCTGCAATACTTTACTATCTTGGCCTTTGTCAGGGAATGTAGTAAAGTCCCACATTTCTTTCCTCCTTGTGGAAGTTCCAGACCATAGCTGCTTTTCACTTTCTCCCCACCAGTTTTAGTATGGGTGGGTTAGATTTTCTAAGGCAGTCTGTTTATGAATAGAAGTAGGGCTTGACAGTTTATTGATTAAGGTTGATTGCTATACCCCGTCTTAATTTCTAATTCCTGTGTATTTTAATGGTATCCTCTAAAGGCTAATGCATCCAATATACAATGCAGGTACTAACGTCTGATAAATTTATAATCTTAATCTGTTCATGGTGCATAAGCTAGAACTTGTTGCTTGCCAAGTTCACACACTAATGAAAAACAAATGTACAGATCCAACCCCAAAGCACGTCAACCCAGTTAAGTTTGTCATATGTACATTTTAAGAGCCTGCATTTCTCAGGTGTATGCAGGTACAGTCGCCCTTCAAAAATTGCTTACCCCTTCCAAATTTAATTGGAATGTAATTGTACGAAATGCTGGTCATAACTAGCTGGTCAAAAAACTGCATTACTAACTAAGGAGGTCTGGCTCTGTCTAAACCTCAAATACCTTGACCATACAGCATAGTAAACTCTACTAAAGTAGAAACACTTGCAATATGTTGCATTAAAAATGTGAGCCTTTCAGTACAAGCTTGGCCAGTTGATTTAATCCAATTAGGTCAATAGGTAATGCTATTCTGAATGTGTGGAGTCTGAGTTGTCTGATAATGGATCATCTACTAATGCAGGATTGGGAAACTGTTCATGACACGTATTGCACTTAACTCCCACATTCTTCAGTTTCCTGCATAACTCCCAGATCATGTATGTGTACGAATCTGGGACATTCACATTTTTACTAACCGTGCAAATGTAAGCAAATTACTACATACATGCAAAGCAATAACTTTTCATAAAAGTGAAATAACGTTTTTGCAAGGGCAACCCCCCTGCACCTCCTGTGTGTAGTAACAAAAACCAGCAGGACCACCATGGCAGCGAACTCCACTTAAAATGTTTGCATAAAAGACTAAGTGCTTTTGCATGTGTAATCACACTTCATCAGATCCTATAAAATACTAAGCAGTTCATGTCCTTGTATACAATAAAACAATTGCAGTATATCCAATCAACACAATTCAGTCAATTAGTAATAAACTAGCTCATCTAGCCGATTGTGCAAATTTAAGGCTGCGTCCTTGTAGGACTGGTTTAATACTAACAATTGTTAATGCCTGGATACCTATGTGCTTGAAGCCCAAGTATCCACCTTGGCTCCAACTGCTCTTAAAAAAAAAAAAAAAAAATTCACTCCTTGCTTTTATATACACACACACTGTAAAACTCAAACAAAAACTATGATCAGGAAACATTAAATATGCTTATTCAATGCATTGTTGGCATTCTTAGTTCTAATGTCAGAGGTGTTTACTAACTATCCCTCAAACATTGGATGATCTTCCTACATAAAAATAAGTGCATTTGTTGCACGTAGCAAGATGAGATTAGTGGTGATGCAATCTGCATGGAACCTGGGTTTGAATTCAAAATTCATACTCTGAATAAATTCCTGTGTTCTACTTATGACCTCTCATACCTTGCAAGTCCTGCACAGGTATACCCCTACTTTCTCTTACTATATTGTTTTTCATTACATAGTAGCTGCTTTAATTTGTAGTTTCCATATATAAAACTGAGGGTATTGCCTGTTACTTCAGAGGTGGTTTTATCCGTAGTCAATAGATGCCAATGTTTTCTGATGTCTCATCACATTACTAGTATACTTTGTAATGAGATCTTTTGGGGTCTTTCTCTTCATGATGGACCTATCCACTACCTTTCTTAGGGTGGGTCATTGACTATTCCCCAGATTATTGTAATTACCTCCTCCTGTATTGTATCCACCATATGCTTATAGCCTCTGTCCGAGAAGAGTCTGCTCAGAGTATCAGCCTTACTAATTAGACCCTCTGCTCTATTGCATATTCTTTTCCTTGTGAATTGACTTTTCACTATGCTAGGAAAAACTTGTCTAGTGTGCATGCTATCTGGAACCAACAGACCATTCCGCCAGCATGCTTTGCGAAAGTGTGTATGAAATGGCACCATCTGTATCCTTGGATACATCCAAGAAAATCTTGGAATCTGAACAGGTTACCATAAAACTCAAAATAAATCCATGGTAGACTAAGTAGGACACAAAATCCATAAAACACTGTTCTGTGCCCTCCCACAGAATAAAAACAGTCTACAAAATGTCTATATAGTTTAATGTGTTTGGCCAATTCATGAGTAAGAAGGTTCTGATTCTCCCAGAAATGTACCACTAAGTTCGCATAAGAATTGGCACATGGATACATGGTAAGTATAATGTCTCTCCAAACATGAAGATGTTGCATAAAATTAGTTCTAAGAACTTGCATATGTTGATCTCATTTGAAAAAACTCCACTGTTGATAAATGTATCCCTTATAGCATCGATACCATAATCATTCTGAGTAAGTTCTTGACATCTAGGGTTGCAATCAATAACATGGTTGCAATGTTACTCGGATAACCTGTTAAATCATTTAAAGTGTGTGGTATCTTTCAAAATAGTAGCTGCCCCTGGAATGACCAGTTTCTATTTCCCTTCTACAAATAGAGAGGGGCTTGTTTGCCCAACCTCCACCTGCAACTATGGGCCCCATTGGGGGTATGGTTAATGGCTTGTTCACTTTCAGTAGAATGACAGGACTACCCACATTCAAAAATTAAGAGGCTCCTCTATCTGTCTACACATTACATGGTAGTTCCATTACTTCCGCCTCTCCAGTTAACTCAACAGGGTTCAAAACCCTTCAGTGTGCATGCATTTTCTTAATTTCTACAATGGTTACAGATTGCTTTACTTTTTATAGCACAAAGACAAAACAATAGTCTCAAAATGAAAGCGGACTGTGCATGAGCAACAGTAAACTTCTCTGCTATTGAAACTCATTGAAACCCAAATCAATAGAAAATGCATATTGCCAGTGGTGGATTAAATGTACCTCTGGGCTGCTTTCAAATGTGAGCCTGCTGCACAAATTTTTAGGACCATGCATAAATGCATGTGTTTGATTCACCTTACTGATTTGTATTAAATTATATTCCTTAATACAGCGCCATACCTCTCAGCTGTACAGATTTTCACAATGTCCAGATTTTTGCCTCATTTTTGGTCTGTTTATCATAAGTGTTCTGGCAACTCTGCCAAATCATGGAGAACTAAATTTTGAAGATGCCAGATATTTGAGTTAGACTTTATACCCTTCAGAAAATTCATACTAATGCAGAACATGCTATTTTATCAAGTTTCTAAGAGCATTATTTAGAGTGCCCCTATTTTTGGGCCTTTGTCCCCCCATTATGGCTTTGTCCAGATTTTTTCTTAGAGGTTGAGAGATGTACAGCACCACTTAGTGAGTTTTAAAATTCTGGTTTTGAACATTTTTTGATAAGCAGTGAAACAAAACATGTCAACCAATAATGGCAAGGCTTTCCATTTCAGAACATTTCAACCATAATAGGCCACTCAAACTGCTGTCATCCACCAATAAGTTAATATTTGCAATCTCTGCAGAAATCTGAATAATTCCACATTGGAGACCTGTAACTAATGAAGAGGTTGCTGCTGGCAAAAGAAAAACTTTACATTTCAGTGCTTCATCTACAAATTCAGTGCCTGCTGATAGTGAAAAGTAAATTGCCTGTTACTATTTTTTAATGTAGTATGAAATGCAATGGCAATTGGCAAACTGACAACAGGTTCATTTACTAGGCATCTCCTTCATAGGCAGACATCAGTGCAGCAACCCCCTCCCCCTTAGTCTGCACAGTGTTGGCAATTAATCTACCCAGCTGGGGAATTGAACCCACAACCCCCTCTGCACTATTGATAAGTATTTTACCTGTTGCATCACTGACATTGAACAGCTCAACTAAAACTGACAGAATGTAATCCTTTGATTTACAAGAACAAAGAGACCCTGCAGTTGGTGTGGAAGTTAAGGCTCAGTGTTTGAGACTGAACAAACTCACTTAACTAGACAGCATTCCTGACTGGAGCATTTTGTATGTGCATACCCCCCAAATCTGTGCTGGATTCCTTGGCTGCACCTAAATCAAATGGCACTTGTTGCTAGACAGATTTGCTTACTTTCCAAAATTTCCTATACTGGACTTCTGCTGTGGGTCGCACTCACTGTTGCACGTCTATTGGCTCTGGGTCACACTTGCTGCTGCACATCGATTGGCTCCATTATCCAGTCTTTGGTTTAAGTCAGGCTGTTTGTCCTAACACTGACGTTTCTGGGGCTTGCTGTTAACAGAAGTCTCTCACAAGGTCTCAAAAGCCCTCCTGTGTTTATGGAAGTCTTCTAGATTGCTTTATGAAAGATTTTTATTGGACCCCCAAGCCAGGTCACCTAGTCCTTGATTAGGCCCTGGTCACATGCCCGTTGCCTTGTTGTAGAGGGTATTACAAAAGGTAATTCCAGGCAGTGTCATGGTTCTTAATGAGACTGCTTCATCTGTGGCTTTTTGGAAAGGCTTGGATTGTAGTAGTAGTCGAAGTGACAACTTGGTCCTCTGTACCTAGCTTCACAAAACTATAAAAGCTAGATGACTTTTCTCCTGTTGGACAGACTTTTGTTAGATCATTGTCCAGGGGCTCACGGACCTCTCAACCTTCCTAGTCAGTTTCATCTGTGGTAATCTAGCAATATAGCTAAAGCTACTGCAGCAGTGAGCAAATGAACAGTGCAGTCATGTAAGTAAACACAACCATAACTGTAGATGTTTGATCATTGCTTCAGTAGTCACTCCTTCCCTCCATCGTCCTATTTTTTTGGTTTAGCCAGGTTAAGGAACTTTATTTTCCTATATTTGACCTTTTCAGTGTTCTAACCTCCCTCTCATTTGATATGAAATCTCAGAAGGGATTAACGCCCAAACTGCTCTTCACGTTGACTCGAGGTAGGTACCTGGGTGCTTGGAAGGCGACCTGGAGCTTAGGAAGCTGGCCAGCTGTTCTATCCTTAACAGGATGCAATCCATGTAACAAAGTATGCTGCAGAGATAATTTGAAAATCTACTGTTATGGTAGGTGTACTTGCACAGCTGTACTGCTTCAGGCAATCAGCATCACAGATCAGTATTTGGTTTTAGCAGTGTTAAAATTCATAAACCTGTTAATGAAGGGTCCAGAGTTAGCTAAACAGCACAGGAAAAAAGTCCAGGGCAATGAATCTTGAACACTGTTTCTTTAAACTCAAAAACCAAGAGGAATTGCGTATCAAGGCCATCAGTCTGGTAATTGCCTGATCTTGGAGCACTACTGTGTGTTTGGACTGTTCTTCCCAAACTGAGTTATACCATTAATTAATGCTGTTGTATTCAGGCAAGTTTGTGAGAGACTGCAAATGGCACCACATTTTAGGAGTCCTGAGCAGGCAAAGGTGGTATACTTGAAAGAGACTGAGGTTCCTTGCCAAGGTGTTTCCAGTTCACGAGTCTGAAAATGGGAATTTACTGTTGGTCTGCCTTGTATACTCAAAGTGGGTAAAATGAGTTTGGTGTCCAGAGTAAGGATTCTGACTGAGGGGGAGGTTCCTTCATCTTTTTTTTTTGTGTAGTTATGGTCCTTGTTCTTGCAGTTTTTTTTATTGGGAATATATTTGCCACCAACATATTGCCTTTTTAATGAGGTCTGGACCTGCAGTCTGTTAGCATTTTGAATTATGGCAATTATTTGTTCATCCTTTTTCTGGCTCTTGAGAATGTCAATTGAGCTATCACGTTTACACCTAAAATTTTTATATTTATTACTAATTAGTGTTGCCTCACACAGCTTGTCCATTGTATATCTTGTATATCTAGTTCATTTATTCATATTCTGGTTATTTTATACTGGTTGTTTTGTGTCTTTTGGCTTTTCCCGGTTAGGGGTCATCACAGCGAACTCTGCTCCGCTAATGATTGGCAGTAGATTTTTATGTGCCGAGTTGCTGGCCCTGACGCACAGCCTTCAACGAAGGTACACCCATTCATGCACGTCTCTACACAGAAGACGCTCTGGCTGAGAATCTAACAGGACAACGTCTTACTGTGAGGTGACAACGCTACCGCAGCACCACCGCAGTTGGTTATTTTACACTGGTAATTTTGTGCTTAGTGGTGTAATTTTGCTAGTACATTACGCTAGACCAAAAAAGACTTTCCATTACAGTGAATGGGGAAATTTAGTGTACAGGAGAGATGTTATAGTATTAATAATTTTTCATGCCACCCCTGTTGCATAGCAGCTGGACATGGCTAGCTAATCCTTGTACTGTTCCTGTTTAAGCATTCTGGAGCAAGAGAGCAACTGATTTCTGTAGAGCGACTGATCTCTACTTCTTCATCTTGAGATATCTCAAACACAGGATTGCCTGATTTTTTTCATTGATTTTTCTTTGGCAGGTTCCTTGAATGCTGGCATAATACCATTTGCGGACATTAGTAACTACTGTCTGCAGCTGCTGCTCCCTGGGGCAGTCTGTAAAGCAGCAAATCAAAATACACTGTGACCTTTGTTTTTACTTTCCAGTTATTTTACACTTGTCTATGAAAGCTAAGGTCAGATCAGTGAAGTGATTAGTATGGCTTGACATGGGGTGTGTAATTACACACATTTTCAAAATATAAATGAAAATTTTTTGGGGGGTTGGAAAACGAAGCAAACAATACTGTATATTTTATTGGTCAAGTGACTAAGCTCATTTTTATAAAGACTGTGCAGGAAAATGAATGTTTGAAAACAGTAGTTGGTCTAAGTACATTTGTTCATGGGTAAGTGTTGGGTAAGGAAATATTTACTGGTATGCATGTTTGGTGTGTGTTGCAGTATTGTCTTGTGTGTGGTGGTCCTGTTGAAAGAGGTTTTTGTAATATGGGTGGTGCTTTAGAAAGGTTTTTAGTAATATGTGCAGTTAGGATAAGCACGAGAAAGTAAAGTGGTGCAGTCTCCTTACTCATGGGGCTTAACCCCTAACCCTCCCCCCATCCCTACAGATTGCTAGAAAAACCTTTTTTCCCCAAGTAACACAACCAAGATGACAGTCTGTTTTGTAGTTGAGCTGAATGATGGGTATTTTTAGTTGTATAAAACTACTTTATATGTCTTGTGACTTAATATGGAGTTTTTAGAGTTTTATTTAGATAGTTTGAGGCTCAATATTTTGTTTATTTCATGATGTTAACAGGTGTGTGGGCTACAAATTTAAATACTTTATCTGGTACATAGGTAGTTTTGAAGAGGCTGAAGTGAGGAAGCAGGATGTGTGAAAGCAAAAGGCATGCTAAATGACTAGTGCTGAACAACCATTTATAGCTTTGGGGGGTGGGGGTTAGGTTAGTATGTCTGTCACAACTTAATATTAGAGTCACTATTTCTACTTCAGACAGCAGAAGAATGAATAAAAACTCCCCCCCCCCCCTTGGCGGGAGGGGGTGCATAGTATACATGTCAAATGGCAGTTACTCTCTGAAAAATATTGTGGCATGGGGGGGCAGTTTGAGAGTTAATACCCATAGCAATGAATTAACTTTTAAGTATACTCTGGTTAGTTATCTCTTTGGGGTAGAGATGAGGCATGATTTTTTTAAAGCGTGGTACAGTTTACATCTCTGATTCAAGTAACTGAGGCTCGTTTCCATTGACACAGTGGCTACCCTTTAGAGAGCAGCAGACTGTAGGTGAAAAAAACGTTAAGGATTACTGTTAAATGGCCATTCATATGGCATGTTTGGGTTGCTTTGAATCCTTGGAAGTAAAATACCCTTTGGCAATAAACTGGACAAGTTAAATTTACAGTCCAACTTTCCCCACTACACATGCACTTGTACTGCCTTAAATTATAATTTCATGGTCTCTCACTTATTGCCGAAGAATGGGGAAAGCTTTGCCAGAAACGGACTTGGCACTCAAATTCAAAGTACAGATGCTCTAGTATCTTTGTACCTAAAAGTACAACCTAACTACAGTTTAGAATGGAATATCCTTATTTTTCAAATCTTTACAGAAAGTCTGCTGCTGAGATAAAAACCTGTTGTAGAATTAAGTGATTATCTTCTGTTTAGGGTGGTAGTATACAGCCAATATCGATAATAAATCAGAAGTAAATCCTTTCTCAAGAACGTGTTTTATGCTTTGGTTGAAACTGTGGTTTGAAACAGTCAAAATGTGATCCGAGTCAGCACTGAGTTGCTTTTTAAATGGTAGAATGGTGTGACATTTTTTACTATATTTTCTTATTTAATGACCACTGCATTATGAGCTATCAAAAGGGAAATGAAGTATTGTCTTTTATGCACAAGTATTAAAGGTAAGATCTCCGAAGGCTATTCACTGTCAAACATACGGTTTCAGTAGATATTTTCTATAGGACCTCATAGTAGGGTAGGAACAATTTCAAACTAATGAAATCATATGGAAGTCTGTAACTGGTCAAGCTTCATGTTACCTTTGAGTAACTGTGCATGTCTTTCTATTCTCATTTTGCAGTATTTATAACTGTAGGGAGGTTGCTGCCTGCAGCACCAGACATCCAGCCAGTGTACCAAGGTCTTAGGAGCAGGGTTATTTGCTGCATTTTGTCAGCCATAAACTGATGTCTGCTGTAAGTGATGCCTGCACGTATCCCCTTCAGATCTTTTCTGCCACAGTGATCTAAGGACCTCCAATCGCAAGCTCCGGGAATCTTTGTTTCAGCTGTCTGATACAGATGAGTACCCCTTTGGGTTTTTTGTTTTCATGTTCCGCGGTCGAGTGGGCATTCAAAAGACGTGCGTTGAATGGGAATGCCTTCGTTGCAGGTTGGGTGTCGGGGTGGCAACTCGACAGCATAAAAACCAACTGCCAATCATTAGTGGTCCAGAGTTCCGCTGTGGCGACCTATCCGGGAAAAGCCGAAAGACAAACAGCAGCATTATTGCTTTTCAAATGTACATGTCAGATGGGAAAGAAGTGTGCTTGTGGAAGACAAGTTCCACACAAGGACATGCATAAGTGCTTATTCTGTTGAGGTGAAGGCCATTACCATACATTTTGTGACATTTGCCTAAAATGCTTTGCAGCTGTCTGGCTGCCTTAAAGCTGTATTTAGAAAATCAGAGGCTCTGGCGTCTAGTGTTGGGCATGAAGGGTGAGGTAGGTACCTCCGAGCCACCTCGAAAGAAGGCCAAGAAAGTTAGGCCCGACACCCATGCTGCACCTCAGGAGTCTGGAGACTCTCAAGGCAGATGTTAGCCCAGGGTCTCATCGCACGCCCATTTCTTAGCTAGAACCAGGAACCATGGTAGAAGCTGGTTCAGCAGAAATGCAGAGTACATCTGCTGAACTTGATCAGCCATCAGCCCCTGATGGCAAAGGGGAACCACGGCTCAGGACATCAATTAGACCTACTCTAGCCTTCAAGTCTATACATGCTTCTACTCCTCTGAAGAGGAAACCAAAACTAAAACATAGGGAACAAAGAAGCTGAACCAGCTCCTGGATGGGAGATTACTCAATATCTTTTCAGGGCCGGCCAGGCCATCCATTCTCTGGTAGCTGTACCAACCCCTACACCTGTGCAGGCCTTAGAGGATTCAGAAGAACTCTTACCTATTCCTCCCTGAAAATCCCCCAAGGACTTCACTACCCATAAGGAGGAGGAGGAGGACTTGGTCCAGAATCTCCAGGAGAGGAATTCTCCTTTGGGGACACCATTTCTCTGAGAGAACATTTTAAATGGCAATCCTCAAATGTGTCTGAAATAAGAGATGCTTTAAATAGTTGCAGATGGACAAGTTCTCCATCTGCAGTCCCTCCCCTGTTTCCAGCCTTTAATGATGCCTTTCTGGCTGCATTGCAGACCCCTGACTCTCGGCACCCAGCTTCTGAACATCCAGATAGATTTTATAAAGTTCCTCAGGATACACAGTTCCTATTCCATGCAGACCCTGCTGTCATTGCAGTGTCAGCAGATAAATCATCTAGACAACTGCCCTCCACACTAGTTTCCTGCTGACAAGGGCAGCAAATTTATGGATAGATTATGGAAGAAGGCGTATACTTAAACTCTCGCCATTAGAGCCCTAAACTATCAAACTCACATGGCTAGGTTTGTTTTAGATACCCTATCAAAAGCTTCTGCACTGATCCCAGATGTTCCAGACTCCTCTGTGACCAGGCACGCCATAAAGTGCAGTTATGATGCAATAGGGGCGTCGTCAGGTTCTATCTTGAAGATCTTCTTGGGTGAGGTTACAGCCCCCTTCCTATATGTCCAAACCAAATTGTTAGATGCACCTCTTGAATAATGCCCTTTTCAGTGCAGCAGAGTTCCTTAAATCCCTACAGGAAAAGGGTAAGGAGCTACAAAATCTAAAGCATTTGTTAGCCTCTCCTATTCCTAGGTATCCTAGGAACTACCCTTAAAGGACCACTTGTGTTGGGAGGCAATCCTAACATTCCAATGCCCCACAGGCTAAGGGGCGGAGGCAACCTAGAAGATGCTCCATTCCTAAAACTTCCACCTCCACTCCAACACCCTTTCGGAGGCAGCCTGACTTGGACAGAGCTTCTCCCACCGACTCAAACCCATTACCCAGCTCCTCCCTTAGCCCTCTGCCTCACCCTTTCCCTACCCTCCTGGCAGAAAATTACCTCAGACTTGGGTCCTTTCCATCATCCAGAAGGGATATGTTATGACTTGGACACTTCCTCCCTTTCAGGGGATAGCCCAGCCCACATACACGTCAGCTTCATCCCCCCCAAACTCTGGACTAACTTCAAGCTCAGGTACCTCCAGAACGGGGCACCATAGAGTACCTCCAGAACGGGGCACCATAGAGTACCTCCAGAACGGGGCACCATAGAGTACCTCACCATAGAGTACCTCCAGAATGGGGCACCATAGAGTACCTCCAGAATGGGGCACCATAGAGTACCTCCAGAATGGGGCACCATAGAGTACCTCCAGAATGGGGCACCATAGAGTACCTCCAGAATGGGGCACCATAGAGTACCTCCAGAATGGGGCACCATAGAGTACCTCCAGAATGGGGCACCATAGAGTACCTCCAGAACGGGGCACCATAGAGTACCTCTAGAACGTATTTGGTTCCAAGAAAGGATGGCCCTTGGAGGCCAATCATGGATTTGTCTGTACGCGGGTCTATTCCTCAAGGTGCCTACCTTCAAAAATGCTCACCGTGCATCACCTCCTACCTCTCATCCCTCACCCAAGCCTTCATTGTATCTCTGGATCTGAAGGATGCTTACCTTCATATTCCTATTCACCCCAGCTAGAGGAAGTTCCTATGCTTTTCTATGGGTTCTTTGCATTTTCAAATTTCTGCATTGCCATTTGGGCTTTCCACAGTCCCCAGAGTATTCACAAATTGCATTGCTCCAGTTATCACCCACTGCAGAGTGCAGGGCATTCAAATATCCATACCTAGATGACCTCTTGATATTTCAGGATTGCCAGACCCTCTGTCACCACCTGGGCATGGTGTCCAATACCCTGGCAAACCTAGGGTTCACTGTGAACCAGAAAAAAATCTCATCTGACACCCACCCAAGAACTAGTTTTCTTGGGGTGCAGGATAAAGACCAGATGGCATCTTCATTCCTTACCAGAAGGTGGAAACCATCACACATTTCCTCCAAACATGATCAGCCAGGGCATTCCTGAGGGTCCTAGGCCACATGGCATACTTGATACCCATGCTCCCCTTAAGGCTGGATATGAGTAAGTTTCAGTGGATGCTGAGTCACTGGAACAAATTCACTCCCCCACCTCTCCTCCTATGCCTGAAAAGGTGCAATGGTGGATTCCAACCATAAGCCTCAACCAGGGTTCATCTTTGCAGACCCCCACACCCTCACAATAAATCTTAACAGATGCTTCAGACTTGGGTTGGGGAGCAGTTCTGCAAGCCCACAACAAACAAAACAAAGTTCAAGGAGAGTGGTCCTCCTTCAGAAAGGGACCACATCAATATCCGAGATGAGGGGCCTTCTCTTAGCCTTGCAAACCTTCCATCCAGTTCTCCAACCAGGCACCTTACAAGCAGTCACGAACAATGACGGTCTTGTGGTATATCAAGCAGGGGGTGACGAGGTCCTACCCACTCTGCAGCCTGGCTATTCAGATTTGGTTCCTAGCAGCAGAATTGCACATTCACCTGCAAGCAGTGTACATTCCTTCAGCAGAACCTCTGCACCCTCTCAAATGGATGCTTCACAGGGAGGTATTTTTGGATCTCATTCACAGGTGGGGTATTCCTCGGGCAGATCTGTTTGCCTCCTCCCGGAATGGACAGATGCCTTTGTTTTGCACAAGGCATCCACTGGCATGGAAGGTGCACGCCTCCACTTTTTATCTTGGGCTGGGATGTATCTTTATGCCTTCCCCCTTTTATACTGATTCAAAGGGTCCTTCTGAAAATTCAAAGGGACAAACCAAAATTGCTGGTGACCCCCTCTTGGCCAAGACAGCATTGGTTTCCCCTTTGTCTACTAGCGAAGGGCAATCGCCACAGGTTACCCAATTGATTTGACCTACTCACAAGACTGGGTCACTCATACACCCTCAGGTGCGCAACCTCAGACTAAAGGGGATCAGAACCATCACCCAGCGTGAGACGCCTATATTCTGAGGACTTAATGTCCTGCAGGAGACCAGGAAACCTAGTACCAGGAGAAATTGTGGCAAAATGGAAAAGATTCTCCAGATGGTGTCAAAAGAAAAAGTGGGACTCCTTTCTTATTCCTGTACCTATGGTCCTTGTGTGAGCTCCTCCATTCAGGGCTGACCTACTCCTCTGTTAAGGTACACTTGTCAGCCATTTCCTCCCGTCTCCCCTTGGTTCCTCCTTTGGCATCCAGGTTAAAGGTAAAACTTTTTCTTGAGGGGTCCTCCATATTAGACCACCTAGGAAACCGATGCCGCCTTCATGGGACCTTAATTTTGGCCTTGGAAAAACTCGTACTACCTCCTTTTGAACCAGCTCACTCAGCATCACTGAAACTATGTACTTGGAAAACAGTACTGCTGCTAGCTCTCATCTGCCAGGAGGGTCTCAGAAATCCAGGCCTGATGGCTAACCCCCATCTGAAGTAGACTTCATTTGCTCAGCAACCTGTGGGTATCTGATCTGATTTGGATCCGAGCCGGCAGCTTTCCAAGCTCCTCCCCCTACCCATAATGCCCTGCCATCTCCCTCTAACCCCCAGATCTGGTTTGCCACGGCTTCTGTAAGCTTATTAGAAAGAGCTCCAATAGTGGTATTGTGAGTTTAGGCTTTACATTTCCTGTCAAAATTTTCTATACCTGTGTGTGACTGGATCCCTTATAACTCTTTTAGTAAATTTAACTAATTTTAACAAAACTCTCTTCTCCTTTTTACCCTCCCTCCCTGTGTGTGAAGGTGTGGGCCTTTTTTTCCTTTTCTAGAATGTCCGAAGTCCCCAAATCTGTGTTCTCCAAATGGCTCCGTGTGGCCATAAACTGTCCCCAGTGGATGGCCACACATGTTTGCCTGGGGGTTGATCACATCTCTTTGGGCTGCACTATTTGTGCAGCCTTCAACCCCAGGGCTTTGAGGGATAGGACGACGAGGTTAATCCTCGTGGGCCTTTTGCCCCCGGATTTCACTTCAACCTCCTCTTCTGTGGTGCCAGCTGTGGCTGCCCCACTTACTGCTTCCGATCCCCTGGCCGGGACTCAACCTCCCTCTTTGGCCCAGGAGGAAAGGGATGGTAGAAAGAGAAAAGAGGAAGAGGGAGAGAGAGAGGGAAAAAGGCACCGCAGCCACAAGAGGCTGTCCGAATCTGTCCTTTCAGGCCCATCGTCCAAGCAGCTTGCCTCTCCCCTCAAGGTCTCCAGGTCCCCCCCCCCTTCCCGGCTTCGTTCACCACGTTTCTCCCCGGAGCCGGAGGAGGAAACCCAGTCACCTTCGAGGTAGTCTAGGTGGCCTTCCCGGCCGGCCTCTGCGGCTTCATCCAGATCTACAAGAAGTTTATCCGATGCTGACCTGGACCGGATGATGTGCCTATTCCTGCAGCCCAGATGCAGAGGGAGTGCTCTTGCCTCCCCCCCCCCCTCAGGGGGGGGGGCTCAACCCCCTTTTTCGCCCCCACTCCTTCTCCGAGCCGCCTTCAGGTTTCGGAGCCATCGGATCCGTCTAGCTTCAGAGCCGGGGTGATGTCGGCACAGACGGTTGTTTCTACTTCGGCGCAGACTATACCCTCGAGTCTGTCAGATCCTTTTTTGGATCTGTGCTCTCGGGGCCGTGGGTTGAGCGTTGGATCTGGAGGAGTTAGTGGGCCTTTGGCTCCGTTAATTTCGGAGCGCACTGCTTTCGGATCTGACTGGGATCATCCCTGGCGCCGATCCACTCGCCGGATCAGAGGAGACTGTTTTCAGATCCAAGAGAAAGCAGTCCTCCCTCTGCGTTCGACGTCGTGGAGAGGGTTCTTTTGAGGATTAGAGGCCCCAGGCTCTTGCTACAGATCCACCCTCCATTCCCTCTCAGACGGGCCTGTCCATCTGTCCCCAGGGACAGCCTGCGCCTACGTCCCAGATAGTTCCCCTGGAGGAACAGGACATTGTTGGTGAGGCCTCCTCTGATAGCCCCCCTGAAGAGGTCCCTCACAAACTGAAGTGCAAGAGGAGGCACTTGGACTCACCAGAGTCCCTCACGGAGGACACAGACTTAGGGAAGGTTCCCCAAGGTCACCCCCCCCAAAGAAGTCTCCTTCGGAGATATTATGGAAGTGGTACACATTAGAGGGGAGTAGTCTGCCCAAAAACCTTCCTCGGATGAGTGTTTCTGGAGGCGTTTGATGCAGGCCCATGTACCTCTTGGGTGTCACCTCCTGCCGACCCCCTGGTAGACCTCATAACTACCAGGGCATGGAAGGAGCTAGACACTGTCGAGCCAATACCTAAGAGACTGGACAGGATCCTCAGGCCTCCCACAGACAGGACAGTTTGGAGCAAGGGTGCCCCAGTGGATGCCATGGTGCTGGCGGCTGCCACTAAAAAGGAATTAGCACAGGAGAGTTCCTCGGTGCATCCTCCAAACAAGGAGTCTCGGATGATGGACCATTTGGGAAAGTGGATGTTCTCTTCAGCGACCTTCTCTGTAAGGTCACTGAATTATATGGCACACGTGATTCGGCTCCAGTGGGACCTGATTAAGGAGTATGCTGGGTCACCCCCAGAGTCCATGTTGGCCGAGGAAAAGTGGACCTTCTCTGCTTGAATGGCCACTCAAGTCTATCACCAACACATCTATGCGGCTTCTCTCCCATGCTACGGAGGGAGTGGCTAGAGCTAGCATAACGGGCGTCTTACGTAGACAGGCCTGGCTTAGTCTCTGCGATTTTTGTGGAACCCTTCAAGGTGTCCTTCGCGAACGCCCCTTTTGACGGTTCAAGACTCTTTGGCAAAACTGTCCACGATACGCTCCTCCAGACAGAGAAAGACTGGAAGAAGTCTGCTGTCGGGATCCACTTCTTGGCTCCTCAGAGGTCCTACTCCAGGAACCAAAGAGGACAAAAGATGTGGTTCTGGAAAGCTCAACAATCCTGTTTCACTCCGGATCCCTCGTCCTTCAGAGGCAGAGGGAGGACAGTGTGGACGCCAGCCCAGGGGCAGAGGGTGTCCGAAGAACTTTGGGTTGAGAGAACTTTTTTCGGATCGACCCGCGCAGCAGCCCTGAGGGGCTGCCCGGCTGCTCCTCTCTGGAGGCAGTCTGGAGCACTTCTCGGAATACCTAGCAAAATGTGTGTCCATTACAACAGATCGCTGGGTGCTCCGAATCATATCCAGAGGCTATTCAATTCCTTTCCTATCCCACCCTCCCCGATCAACAAAACACCCCAGTGTTCCTCCCGATCAGAGGGAGGCAGCAACATCAGAAATTCAAGGGCTGCTAAGAAAAATAGCTATCCAGCGCGTCCCCCCAGAACAATCCAGATCAGGCTTTTACTCCAGGTTCTTTAGTACCAAAAAAGACTGGGGACTTGCGACCCATTCTCGACCTGTCAATACTGAACCTGTCAGTCGCCAAAGAAAAATTCCGAATGGTCACTATTCAATCCATTCTCCCTCTTTTGCAGGAGAATGACTGGATGTGCTCAATAGACTTCAAGGATGCATACTTCCACATTCTGATGGACAAACTATCCAGAAGGTTCCTCCGCTTTCAGCTGGGAGCTGGCCATTATCAGTTCAGGGTAATACCCTTCGGTCTCACTACAGCCCCAGGGTGTTCACCAAGGTCATGGCAGTTGTATGGGCCCACCTGAGGCTTCAGGGAATACAGGTCTTCCTGTACCTGGACGACTGGCTCCTAACTGCCCCCACCAGGCATCAACTCTGCTCACAGGGACTACTTTTTACACCTACCCCTTCACCTAGGGATCACAATAAACCACCAGAAATCCTTGCTTCAACCTACTCAAATTTTGAACTTCATAGTGGCTAGGATAGACTCTACTCAATCCAGAGTCTTTCTAACAGCGGACAGACTTTGCAGTCTAAGCCTTCACATTCTAGACCTCTTACAATCGGCAGCTCCCCCAGCGGAACTAGTCCTGAGGGCCCTGGAATCCATGGCAGCTGCCATCAATCTATCACCCTTCGCTCACCTGAAGATGAGAATCCTTCAGTGGACATTACAAGTTCAATGGTTCATTCTTTCACCCCCTGTCTACTCCTATTCACCTCAGCAGGATTTGCAGGGAGTCGCTTCTTTGGTGGCTCTGCTCCAAAGATCTTCGAGAAGGCTGCCCCTTTGTTTTACCCCCTCCCCAAGTCACTGTGACCATGGGTGCATCTCTCCTCGGCTGGGGGGGGGGGCATTGCATGGGCAGATCGTCCAAGGCACGTGGACTTTCTCAGAGACCTCACTGCATATCAATGTCCTGGAGATGAGGGCAGTGCTTCTAGCATTGCAGGCTCTCCATCTCCTTCTTCCTCCAGGAACTATTGCACTTCAAACCGACATGTCGGTAGTCTGGTACATACAGGGGGGAACCAGATCCTATCCACTTTGCAGGGAGGCAATGAGAGTATGGGAATGGGCGATATCCACCAACCACTTTCTCATAGCAATGCACATCCGGGTCGGTCGAACATCCTGGCGAACAGGTTGGGTCAGATTATCCTCTCACCTTACGAGTGGTCTCTGAATCCAGCAGTAGCTGAACAAATCTTTCTCCAATGGGGTCAACGTTGCTGTGATCTCTTCGCCTCGCCTTCAAACACAAAGTGCAGCAAGTTCTTCGCTCTGATTCCCCCACCAGAAGAAGCTCCCAGAGAGACTCTAGTTCATGCTTGGCCATCCGGTCATCTGTATGCTTATCCTCCTTTCCATTGATGACAAAATTCTTGCAGAAAGCTAGTCTGTTGGAGAACAGTTATCCTCATAGCCCCTTTCTGGCCTCATCAAACCTGGTTCCCTTACCTGCAGTCTCACCTAGTACATCCTCCCTGGATCTTGGATCCCAATCCGGATCTGATCTCTCATACTTTAGGATTGAAGACCCCCGACCTGGACTACCTCAAGCTCTCAGCTTGGTTGATCCAGTTCCCCTAATGGTTAGGACTCCTGTTATATCTTCCTCAGTTAAGGCCATCCTGGTGGCCACCCATAAACAGTCTACCAGGAAAATCTACAAGAGTAAATGGAAATGTTTCTCTGTCTGGGCGGAGCATAGGAACTTGGACCCCTTCATGGCTCCTGTCCCAGCAGTTCTAGACTTTCTCTCGCACCTTTGATCAAGGAGCTAGTGCTTCTATTAAAGTTCAGTTAGCAGCTATTTCCCACTACCATGTTGGACACTGTTCACGGCCCCTAGCGTCCTCCAAGATTCGCAAAACATTCATGAAAGGAATCTTAAGACCCCCTATTAAAGATGCAGTGCCTCCATGGGATCTTACCCTAGTTCTTCAAGCTCTGACTGGGCCTCCTTTTGAACCCGTGGCTTCAGTCGACTTAAAATATGCATCTTGGAAGACGGCCTTCCTGATTGCCATTACTTCTGCTAGAAGAATATCAGAGCTTCATGCTCTCTGCAGCAAGCCTCCATACATCATCTTTCATAAAGACAGGGTCTCCCTCAGGACTAATCCCTCTTTTCTGCCCAAAGTGGCTTCAGAAGCCAACATCAACCAGTCCATCAATCTACCTGTCTTTCCAAATTTCCAAAACAAAGGAGAATACAGACTTCATTGTCTGGATGTTCAGACAGTTACATTTTTACTTAAACAGAACAGCAGATCTTCGAAAATCTTATCAACTTTTTGTTTCCTTTGCAAAATCCTGTCTGGGGAAACCAGTCACTAAAGTAACCTAAGCCAGATGGATTTCCCAGTGCATTCTCCTAGCATACAAATGTTCTGGTCGTCCTGAGCCCCTGAGTGCGAGCCCATTCTACCCGATCTATGGCTACTTCTGCTGCTCTCTGGTTAAGGGTTTCTTTGGACGACATTTGTTCAGCAGCTACTTGGGCTTCCTCTCCTACTTTTATTACACACTATAAACTGGATTTAATATCCAGAGACGTGCATAGTTTGGCTCTGCAGTGCTCTGGAATATCCTTCCATAAGGGCCTCCCAAGTTGCTGGTAGCCGGGGACTCTGTCCCACAGGTTGCTGAGCAAATGAAGTTAACTACTTCAGATAAAGAATTTATGTACTCACCATAACGTTCCATCTGAGTAGGTAACTTCATTTGTCTGCAACCGACCCTCCCTCCATCCCCCGGACCCTTAGTTCATTACCAACAGATCAGGATATGTCCTTGTTCACTTGACATCACTGGAACGTATTGTCATCCTTTCCTAGGTTATAGAATTTCTATTGCCTTTTTTTCTGGCAAACTTGATCTGAGGGTTAGAGGGAGATGGCAGGGCATTATGGGTAGGGGGAGGAGCTTGGAGCTCGGATCTTTTAGCTTGGAAAGCTGCTGGCTCGGATCAGATACCCACAGGTTGCAGACAAATGAAGTTACCTACTCAGATGGAACGTTATGGTGAGTACATAACTTTTTACCTAATCTTCCATAAGGATAGGGTCTCCCTCCAGACTAACCCCTCGTTCATGCCTAAAGTGGTTAATGAACTCCTTAAATAAAGCCATTAACCTCCCTGTTTTTTTCTCCTCAACCTCAAAATCCATCTGAAAGAACCCTACATTCCTTGGATGTTCATAGGTCATTTTTGCAGGTTTTCATAGACCAGACCCTTCTGCCTTCCTCCCAGGATCATACCTAAAGCTTGGGTATTCTTCCTACAATTATGAATACTGCAACATGACAATAGAAGGACATAGAATAGTTGTGTAGGAACTTACCATAACCTTAGATGTCCTTCTTTCATGTTGCAATATTCACTCCCTCCACCCTCCTCTTGCTCTGTTTTGCCCATTTGGAGTGACTTGCCCTTCTTTCTCTCCATCCAAATAGGACAGTAACAGGCACATGCATTTATTGGTTCCTTTGGCCTGATGGCATTTGTGGGTCTGAAAAGCTTTCTTTCCTTATTTTCCAGGGGTACTACTGTATGCAGAAGTCATCCCTGAAGGGGGTACATGCAGACTTCACTTTTATAGCCTATGTCTGTTTATGGCTGTGACAAGCAAAGCAGCACGTGCTCCGAAGACTTTGGCATACTGGCCAGATGTATGGTGCTGCAGGTAGCAACCTCCCTACAGTTATACTGCAACATTGAAGAGTACATCTAAGCTTATGGTAAGTTCTTACATAATTCTAGATTTTCAATACAGGAAATTTATTGCACAGGGCTGGTATGCCACATGTTGTATTTACTGAAGTTTGTCCATAATATGCGCTAAAGCGTGAAATGCAGTTTCACCCAGAAATTGGGGTATGTACGGGACTAACTTTTTTTTTTTTCCCCTCCCCACAGGTGCTGTTCTGACTGGAATGTCTTCAGTCTTTACTTCCATGGGTGAATTATTTTGATTGTCTGTCCAGATCAGGCAAAGCACTGTGAGGAACCTCCATTTTGTTTGTGGAAGTTTTTCATACAAGACTTGGTTTTGATTTTCTTCATCTTTGGACTGTGAATTCATATGCAGTTCCATACAAGGCTGTCTTGACCAAAAGCCTAGCAGGAAAAGCTTAATGGTACCGATATCGTTAATGTTGTTTTTGTTGCATAATCCTGTTGGTTAACTATAGAGCAAGAATCTGACTGCTCTCTAACTGCTGCTGTTTGTATAATAGAAAAAGACAGTCATGTCATTGCATGTGTAAGGTTTTTGGCATGAAATAATGCTTTGTATATATGTGTGTGTATGTGTGGAGAATAACTTTTTTGATGGGTGGTGTTTGCAGTTTCTGTTGTACTTCTGTGTTAACTGTAAGTTGTAAAAACACATTTCTTTGCGTTTGGTAATATTGATGTATTACTAATCTGACAGAAAAATCAGTTTTGTCTGTCTTCTAAGACTGAATCTGTATGTTGTCTTTTCTCTTCTGCTTCTGAAATTTTTCCAGAACTGTTATTTATCAATATTTTCTCTAGAGCACACCCATCCTATGCCATTATAAATAGAAGCCTTATCTAGATCAGAAATTGGAACCAACCTGGCCGGCCTGTAAGATTGTAGTAGCCTAATATGAAGTACAAATATTTTTGTACAGTTGTATAATATATTTATGCATCATGAATTTTTTGTTAAATTTAAAATAAAATGTATTCTGTAAGATAAGTTAATGTTAGTATAAGTTTTGAAGTTGCTTATTCTGTATCTTGAAGTTGCTGAAATGTGCAGATTTTCTCACATTTTACTATGCTTGATATTGAGGTACATGCATAATAAATTAAAGATCTCAATGTCTATGCTTGTGTTCTCTAAGAATGTGTCCTTATCAGACATGTAAACTGGATGAAATGTTTTTTTCATGTGAATAAGATTGTTCCAGAGGTTTCCCATTTTTTTAAATAGAAATCACTCAACCAAATGTCAAACTATTGGTTTTGAATCTAAAACAGTTACTTTGGCGACCAGTAAAAGATCTTGTGCTACATGGCCACTGTTGCTGTTTTCACATGATACAACCAATAGTCACTGGGGGGGGGCTGTTCGCAGTAGTTTTACAGTTGACTGAAATTAGTCACCAGGCTCAATTGTAATATCCGACTTTGTGTTCTGTAATTCCAAGAATTTAAGCTACCATTCACTGTGCATGTTGAATTTGCTTCATACTATCATTCTTTCTGCAGCAGGCATTTGTTCCCAGCATTCTTGCATAATGCATTTTAGAGGTTCAGACCCTCCTATGGTTTTCAGCTTCTTGTTTGGTTTATGATGCTCATTACTGGAATTTTCTCTTCAGAGCTTAAGCAGCTCTGAGTTTGCTAGCATACAAGGTAAGGCCTCACCAAAAGCCGTTTGAGGCCAAGTTATGGCTTTGATGGCAATCACAGGTGCAAGCGCTTTAAACAGCTTACCAGCATCTAACATGGCCTCAAAACTTTCAGTGGTGTATATTTTAAACCAGCAATAAGGCCTTAAGACACTTGAAAACCCAAAAGGCAGAAGGAAGTAATCTGCAAGCCTATGGCATATGATGCGATTTCTGATGCCTAGGCCCCACAATTGAATCCTACACAGCTACAGATGGCTGAGGTAGAGCAGCACTAGACTCAGAAGTGGGACTTTGGAGTGAAACACAAGGTGTAACTTCAATTTTCTTCACATGCAGGAGCAAATCAGTCTTCCACAGCTGTGTAGGATAAAGGCCTTCAGATCCTTGTGCAAACCTAAATGTGTGGCATGGAATTCTTTTCCTTTTCACACAAGTACTTGTGATGTACAACACTATACATGTTAAAGTATATTTCAATCTTTGTCTATATTTACTCGTCTAGTACTGTATTTAGTTTGCTGGTGTATGACCTATATTGTGGTCTTACAAGTTTTTATATGTTCATGTTTCACTGTTGCAGTCATTACATTTGGGGTAATCTATTGGCAGGTTGCCCTCAGTCGGCCTAAATAACCGTCTTGGGTCCTGCATCAGTTGCTGTCTCCTCTTCCATGACGTTAGGTCGTCAGGGGTATAAAACATGCAGCAGACGCCATTTTAATCCGTCTTTCTTGCCGCACAGTGCCTGAAGCAGAAGCAGTTTGCAAGTGCCGGTTGGCAGACTCCTGAAATTTTCATTTTCGAGTTTCAGAACCGAAGTCTTCCAACTAAAGCTACGTACCCTGTTGGGGAAACCTTTTCTTGCTCCTTACCGATGTCCGTAAAAGTTATTACTTGTGGGAAGCAAATGCCTCAAGGATTTTCATTTGTACTGTGTTCTTTGCCTAGGCCCTGATCACAATGTGCCTTGCTGTCAGTTTTGTGCTAAATTTAACCAACGCATTAAGTGTCAGTATATTTTTGCTTCTAAATATTTTGGTTCAAGATTTAACTATCCTGAAATGTCATCTGTTAGCAGTCAGACTACTGGAATTCACAAAAAACGCAAGGAAAGACAGTCTAGGTCCAAAACGGACTACGAAGCTTCTCCTAAGCCAGTCGCCGGTACTCAGTGAGGCGCTTTTGCAGCCCCTGATGCCCGCTACTTTTGTCACAGGCCTCTACCGAGACCCATTCAGATTCCGGTATGCTGCAAGATTCTGCAAATATTGAACCCACAGATGTCTCCCTTGGATGTGTCCAGAGCCACTGAGCAGGCACCGGCTTCTGAGGGTGTCTTCAGGCCTCAACATTTGTATATTAAAACGACGCAATCAAAACCAAGGCCAAAACCAACTTCTGTGTCTAAAAAAAACAATGCATGAGCCACGTGCTCAGGCCCCTATGCCTAAACAAATTATCAAAATGGCTGAGGATTTATTTACCTTGATCAGGGGTTCCCAACCCCCCCTGCTAAGAGGCGCAGGCAAGGCACTGATTATGAATCTTCAGATCAGGTTTCCATTTCTTCTGATTCCTCTTCTGATCAGGAATTTTCTATTCCACCTTATGAGGACTCTGATGCAGAGGAATCCATCCCTTCTGCTTCTCCTGAGGATTACTCTTTTGGAGAGACTTTGCATACGAACATTTTCACTCTGAGTCAGGACTTCTCAGAATCTAAAAAGAGGCTTGGGGATTTTCTTCCTCAGCATAGTCCTTTGGCAATACCTCCTGTATTAGACATTGTTGATGTGTTTTCTGAATCAGGCATGGCTCCTGATTCCATGCCTCTGGCTCCTAGTAAGCCAGACCGATATTACAGGGTTCCTGACTCCCACAAATTTATTTTCAAAAATCCTGCTGCTGACCCCGAAACTATTTCTCAGGGTCCCAAGGCTGTTAAGGCTTCCACAGCCAAAAATCCTACCCCTTCTGATAGATTCCAGGGTGCTGGATAGATGGGGAAAGAAGGTTTATACATCTGCAACCTTGGCAATCAGGGCTTTAAACTGCCAGTTACATATGCTTAAATATCAACGGCATGTTATGGGCTTACGGAAACAGAAAATTGTTAATTTCTGATTGTGTGGAAAATAGTTACAGGATTTATTGCATTCAGCAGAACAGGTTGGAAAGCATACTTTGCAATGTGGTTTTGATTCCTTGGAGGCCTCTTGCAGGGCCGCCGTAACTGGATCTGTGATGAGAAGGCGTGCCTTGGCTCAAGGAGCAAAATCTGCCTGATCATGTTAAAGCTAAATTGTTGGATGCCCCTTTGCAGCGGGACAGTCTGGTAATAAGGCAGAAGAGGTTTTAAAGAAAATGGAAGACAAAGCTAAATCTATGCAAACTGTAAATGATTTCTTGCAAGTGCAGCCACCCAGGTTCAGTAGCCACTGGCCTACTAAAAACTGTTCCTTTCCTGTGTCCAACAGAGCTGCTCAAGGCAAACCCAAATACTCCAAAGGCTCCAGATTTCAATCCCAAGGATCTTACAGGTCAAAGCAATGGAGTGCCTCCACCTCCAAATCGGGAGGTAACACAGCACAACCCTATAGTAAAAAGTCTCAATGACTTTCCTCTGCCATCTCCAAGCACTTATCTTTTGGCAGCCCACTTGGGGGGAACTAGCACTTCATGCTCAAAATTGGCATTTAATTACCCAGGACAAGAGGGTATTAAACATAGTATCCCAGGGGTACAGATTTCATTTCCACATGTTGCCAATTCCAAATGGATGGCAAGATCTGCCACGAAACCAGTGGGCAGAGGCCCAGAAACAAGTAATGTCCCTCATGGATATGGGGGCTATTCAACTAGTGTCAGAAAAGGAAAAAGGACAAGGATTTTATTCAAGGCTTTTCCTGGTACCCAGAAAAGACAAATCATGGCGTCCAATTCTGGACTTAATTCTAAATATGATCCTGGACATTCCAAAATTCAAAATGCTGACTTTACAACAGCTACTGCCTATGCTAGGCAAGAATGCCTGGTTGGTAACTTAAGGAGGCATACCTGCATATCCCAATAAGGGAATCTTGCAGAAGATGCCTCCCACTTAAAAGCAGGCTTTTTGCATTACCAATTCTCTGCACTGCCCTTTGGCTTATCTACTGTGCCCAGGGTCTTTACAAAGTGCATGGCACAGTAATTGCATTTTGCAGACAAAAACATTCAAATTTATCCTTACCTGGATGATTGTCTCAGGCAGAGGACAAGAACACTCTTCAACATCTGGTGCTTGTAAAAAGGCTTCTAGCATGCCTAGGGTACACCATAAACGAAAAGAAATCAACTGGTACAGTCTCAAATAATTACATTCCCGGGTACAAGCTTGAGTACAACTGCCCAGATGGCTTACCTCACGCCAGACAAATTCAATTGACAACATACTTCAAACAAGTAGCAACAAAAACCCAGCTATCTGCAAGACAAATTCTGCAGGCTTTGGGGTTCATGCCATCCTGCATTCTACTAATTCCATATGCGAGACTGCATATGAGGAAACTTCAATGGTATCTAAAAAGCTTATGGAGTCAACATTGTCACAGCCTGGAAACAATGATTCCCCTCATTCCCTGTCTGCAACAGGAGTTTCTTTGGTGGGCAGAGGCATGTCACCAAAACAAGGGACAGTCATTCACTCTACCCCCTGCCATCCAAACCCTAACTACAGACAGACTATGCTTGGGGGGCCCATCTGGCAGGGAGATGCATTCGTGGCAAATGGAGCCCAAAGCAAATGCATCTACATATCAACCAGAAAGAAATGTGCTAGCTGTTCAGAATGCTCATACAGCCTTCAAGGACTACCTTCATCCAGGACAACTACTGATAAAGACTGAACACCAGTTATGTTGTACATAAACAAGCCTGGGGGTAGCCACTCCTCCTTTGCAGACTAGCCATGGTCTTGTGGAACATGGCCTTAACTTACCAAATACATCTTCAAGCTCAATTCCTACCAGGAAAGCAAAATACTCTGGCAGACTAAGCAGAAATCTTATGGACCTGCATGAATGGAAACTGGATCCACAAATCTTCAGCATGTTAACACAAAAATGGGGGAGCCCAGACATAAATCTTTGCCTCTCGCCAAAGTGATCATTTGGACAAATTCTGAACAAGAACTCATCACAAAAAAACATGGAAAGTGGATGCTCTATCCCTCAGCTGGGAAAAAAAAAATCAGTCCTATGCCTTTCCCCCTCTGCCTCTACTCTCCAAGGTCTTACTAAAAGTCAGACAGGAAAAACCAAAAAATGATTCTAATTGCTCCGGATTGGCCTCGCCAACACTGGTACCCACTTCTAAGGAATGTCGCACCTTCCTTCATGGTACTTGCCTCAAACACCTCGCCTATTGTCTCAGCAGAACTATCAAATTCTGCACACTGTGCTACAAACTCTGAATCTTGCAGCATGGCTAATCAACTTATTTCGCCAACCACATCTCAGTAAACCTGTGATGTCATTTTGGAGGCCTGAAGGCCTAGTACTAGAAAATCTTATGCTGATAAATGGAAGAGTTTGTGCTTGGAACCAAGCGCAAGGAAACGCACAGCAAAGCCCAATATTCCTCAGATTTTGCAATAC
The DNA here is from genome assembly GCF_019279795.1 of Protopterus annectens. NCBI lineage: Eukaryota > Metazoa > Chordata > Ceratodontiformes > Protopteridae > Protopterus > Protopterus annectens. The sequence continues at coordinate 1,202,218,289 of NC_056739.1, read as the reverse complement.
TGAGATGCTTCACAAGGGCCCATCTTTTAAAAATACATGCCTCAGCCATCTCTGCTCATTACAGCACAGAGCCCTCCCCTCTTTTCTCATCCCCTGCTAAAACAGTACCTCAGAGGGGCCAAAAATTTAAGGCCTCCCAGAAGAGCGCCAACTCCTGCATGGGACCTCAATTTTGTGCTGGAAAAAAACTCACCCTACCTCCTTTTGAAGCAGCAGCTACTGCGGATATAAAATGTCTTTCTTGGAAGATGCCCTTTCTTTTGGCAGTCACTTCATCTAGAAGGGTTTCAGAACTACAGGCTCTCATGGCAGTGGAGCCTTTTATATTTTACCCGGACAGGGTGGCACTCGGGACCAATCCTTTTATGCCCAAGGTGGTATCCAGTGTGGCTCTTAACCAGACCATTCACCTGCCATCTTTTTTCCCAAATCTGCAGAACAAGGGGGAGCAGATTCTGCATTAATTGGATGTACACAGACAACTAAGATTCTACTTAAACAGGACAAAATCTCAAAGTCTGAGCACCTACTGGTGGCATTTGCTGCGGGATTAGTGGGGAAGGCTATATCAAAGCAGACTATTTCTAAATGGATAAGCCATTGCATTTGTTTCTACTTGCACCATGATAAACCTATGCCCAAGGGGATCGGATCCCATTCCACCAGGGCTGCCTCTACTTCAGCAGCTTTTCTCAGAGGGGTCCAGAAGTTGCTACCTGGAGCTCAGTTCATACGTTCACAAAGCATTACCATTTTCTAAATCTAGGGCAGGCTTTGCCACTGCAGTGTTGTAGGGCCTTATAGCTGCTCCTAATGCTGTTTAGTTCCATCCTCCCATCCATAGCTTTGGGACTCTACCCAAATGTAATGACCAACAGTGAAACACGAAGAACATAGTACAGTTGTGTACACTTACCATAAATGTAGATGTTGGAGTGTAGTCACTGTTGAGTCTGGATTACCCACCTGCCAGCCCCCTTTTCTATAGCTTTTCTTTCCTTCACTATGCTCAAAAGCCTTTGTGGTGTATTTGCTTTTGGTTGAAGGTACATTTTGTGTTCTAAAGTGCATTTATATATTTATGGTTATATATACATATTTTTTGCTCCCCATTTGGTGGGCACCTGGCATCTGGGGCAAGAAAAACTGATTAAAATGGCGTTTGCTGCATGTTTTATACCCCTGACGTCATGGAAGAGGAGAGCAACTGACGCAGGATCCAAGACTTTATTCAGGCCGACTGAGGGCAACCTACCAGCAAATTACCCCAAATGTAATGACTGCAACAGTGAATACACTCTAACATCTACATTTATGGTAAGTGTACACAACTGTACTTTTTGTACTTCCATGTCTATTCTGAGACTGAAAATGGTCCATGTCAGTGCTATACCCTGTTTATCAAATGTAAGAATGCAAAAGGCAAATGCATTTCTTTTTAGCACCCCTTTCAAGACTTGAGCACCTTAGTGAATGTTGAACATTTTCTATTGTAAAATCTAAATTTTATGAAAGCCGGAGAGAGCATCCTTTTGGCAATAAGTAACTTCAAAGAAGTAAAAGCCTGGTGCCCATTCACAACAGTGTGGCTCCTCCACTTGCTGAAGTCAAGCAGATGAAGATCCTCCATCCCCATTCAGAGCATGAGGCAGTTTTCATTTTGCAATTTTTAACAAGATAATGTCAAATGAGGGTCGGAAGGACTAGCATGGGAGTACTCCAAGTTTTGCAACAATCCAGTCTCATCCATTCTAAACTAAAACATCAGCTTGGAATTTTAAATGTAAACGTTCAGACAATAGAACTGGTCTCAAATGTAGCACGAGGGACAGGATTTTATTCAATAATTGTGCTTGCTTCAAAGAATTAACTGAGACTGATCATAGAGAGAGACTTTATTTCCATAAATATGTTCAGATTTGCTAGTCTTGCAAAACTGTTGTCCTACAGCAAGCAAGATGCCTTTACAGTAAGATGCAGGGCATGCATCTCTACATCTCTGAAGTTGTAAGTTCAGAGTGGGAAAGTCACGTTTTCATTTACTTTTGGCCTTTCTACCGAGTCTCAACAGAATACATGAGTTCCTCAGCATTTGCCTAGCTGAGATTGTTTATGCTTGCATGGAATACCAAATTAAAGCATAATCCTTTCAGGCTTTGCACTCTACTCTTACGGTGTCCTGTGTTTTCCAGCAACATGTGTAGTCCCAAATGTATACAAAAGTCTGATCGGTGCCTTCTCAAACAAGATTTCTAGTGGCCATTTTAAACGTATAACATGCATTACTACTACTTGAGCAGCAACCCCGAACCACCAGGCAGTGGATCATTTGGTACTGCCCAGCTGGGTTTGGAGTGAAACTAAAGTTTGTATGCATGTTTGTGTCTGCATGTGAGTGAATGTGTGCATGAACGCAATATGTATGTTTGTGAAAGACTGCGTATGAGAAGGAGCGAGACATTTTGCACTCGCTAAGCAGTGTTTTTGCTGTTTAGCGAGTGTAAAAAAAATGAATAGTGTGCGCATCTTTCTGTCTGCATGTGAGTGAATGCATGCATAAAAGTAGTGTCTGCATGTGAGTGAATGCATGTATGAAAAGTCTGCGTGTGCTCTTCTACATATTTGTGCATGAAAGCAAGAGACTGTGGGAGTGTAGTTAATGTGATGCCTGGCAGCAACAGCAATGAGGTTTGTGCATCTCTCCCATACCACTCCACTTCTGCACAATGAATCTGGACAACACACTCCACCTGTTAGAGCAAAAAATCTGGACAATGCCACATCATGGTGGGACAAAGTACCAAAAATAGGGACGCTTTTTAAATATTACTCTTGCAAACTTAGTTGATAGAGCAGGTTTTGCATTGGCATGAATTTTTCTGAAGGAGATGGTCTGAAATTCAGTTGTCTGCCATTTACTGATGTCCGTTCCCAAAGCTTTGCCAGAGATTTGTCAGAAAACCACATTTTATGAGAAATAGACCAAAAATGAGCCAAAATTTTGGACATTCTGCAAAAATCTTTACAGCTGAAAGGTATGCTGGACTGAGCAAAACAGGGACAGGTTTTAAATATTGCTGTTATAAACTTAGTCAAGAAGGTTGCCATTAGGTTTACATACCTCTCTGCCATAGATCAATGTTATGCTGTTAAGCAGAATGTACACTTTGGTAATCATTGCCAGTTGTCTCTCTATTGTACTTTGGAGCTTTTCTCAGCAGGTCTTTGCTGAAAATGGAATTCTAGTCCAGTTGGGCCTTCCTGATTAAACAAATGTCAAGTATTATGCACTTAACCATGTGTGATGGCTGGTCCATGGAAAAGTTTCATGCATGAAACCAGTCCTTGTTGCAAAAAAGGTTAGAGACTGCTGTCTTAAAAGATGGCATTGAAATAGGGAATGAAATTTTTCCTTCAGACATGGAAAGAAATTGATTAAATATGAAAACTGTTCATGAATCAAAATAAATGACTAGGGCTTGTCTTCCTCCATTCAGTGTTTCCGTATGCAAACCTGTAAGTCTGGAAAATCCAGTGGTGGTTGTGAATAACTTGTAGAATCATAAGAACCACCCACTTTAGTCCTTTTCCGGTTTCATTGATAAAGCGATTATAGTGGTGGATCCAGCCACTACCAAAGTCGTATTACAATTTTCCCTCAAACCATAGTTATCCATAAACTCATCATGACTGGGAGCCCATATTCAGAGCTGTAAGTGCAAGTTACTTTGTCTGCACTTCAGAGGACAAGGTATAAAATCATTATCCCTCTGGTTGTGAAATCCTTTGATGGAACGATGCTGCAATGATATGGTACATAAGCAAGGAGCAGTAGTGCAGGCTGTGGTGATATTTAGGTCAAATGCAATTGAGTCAAATTTATTCCAGCAAGCAATTTAAAGCTCAAGATGGAGCATCAATATAAAAAGCATATACTCGAAGTTAAAATGAAATTTCAGTCAACACCTTTAATGCATCATTGCAGCCTTGAATAAATCTTGTACAAAAGATTGGCCTAGCAATTGCACCACATATGCCCATCATATATAACCAAGAATGGAAACTATTGAATAGCATAAACATTGGATTCACTCAAATCAAATTGTCAGTTTCAAAATGCCAAGTATGCCATAATTGTGACCATCATATACATTAAGGATGCATAAGAGCTGTAACAATCACCAGTTGTGTGGCATAAATGGATAAAGCCCTGACTGCTTCACAGTTGCCCCAAGTTAGAATAGCAGCTCTGGCATCTCTAGGAGCTGTTGAAGGATGGGAGAGAATGCTCATTGCTGGCTCACCTGAATTGCAGGGAAGGGAGGTGGCTTAGGCTCTGCATACTCACCTAGTGAGAATACTGGGTGTTGGTCCATGGAGCTCAACTCCAGTGAGTCTGTAGTGCCATGTCAGAGTAAGCTATAGGTAATTCAGTGTGCAGTGGCCCACCTCCCTTCAGAAGCAGCACATTATAAGAGCTCAAAAGATCCCCACCACCACAAGAGATGGGATACTCTGAGGAGGGTAGGCCACCATGCAAGACCAGCAACCAAGCCTGCTCTGTAGCACCCAACTCTTGACATAGAATGACCTAATTCAGATTACCACTCTGGAATAGATGGGTCATAGGGTAGAGAACCAATATGTCCAATGCAAACTCCAAAAGTTGGAACAAAGGAACACACCCGCAGCATGGAAAATAAGTTTTAATAAAAAAATTGTACTTTCGTCAGATATAAAACTTCTTCAGAACTTGAACATAAAACAATTCCCATTTAAATATCCCTCCAATAACAAATCACATTACTGGTTGGTTGTTGGGGTCATGTGATTTGGAAAGATATTTAAATTGGAATTGTTTTATGTTCAAATTCTGAAGAAGTCTGTTGCATCCTGACAAAAGCACTTAATTTATTTTTTCCACACTGCGGTTGTGTTCCTTTGTTCCAGCTTTTGGAGTTTGTATTGGAAGTATTGGTTAGTTTATGGTTATGTCTTCACCATAGGGTTGAGACACTAACCCTTGGCATTCCCAGCTACTGCTACTATGGAATGAATGGGCTGTTGAGATGCAAGTAGAGGGGCTATTTGGTTTCCAAATCAGACCAAAGATGCATTCTGGCACACACTCCAAGAAGTCTGGTTTCTTTGCAGGCACAGGCCAAATTATTACAATATATTTCTTTGCAGGCACAGGCCAAATTATTACAATATCTTTCTGAAATGGTGTTTATTTCCTGCAAGTCCCTTGAAAAAATTCTGTGATTTAGAATGCATGAGTGATTTGTCTTTCAAAGCAGAAAGCAACCATTGTTGGAGCCTGAAGGTATACAGAAATAGAGAATAAAATTCCTTTTTAGGTTTGGCACAGGGTATTTTCTTTAGCTTCCGTTTAGTGGTTTGCTAATTTAAAAAAAAAAAATCAGCAACTGCAGAATCCAGACACTGCATTGTCCATTTATTCAGGAATAAAGAATTGGTTGCCTAATAATCAAGTAGTCAGGACCGCAGTTTGAATATGCTACCAGAATAAGGGTCCCCATGGATAAATTTAAAGAAAAATATAACGCACAAGATGAAAATATTTGCATCGTTACAAAATGCCGTTTAGTGCAGAAGTTCAGATTGGAGTCCCATAACCACTAAAAATATCTGGAAATATTTTGTGAATTCAGGAAGTAAATACTTGGTGGCAATTTATGTAGCCTGAGTCAAAGATTTAAGAGGGTCCATAATCCTTACTAGTCTTTGTATTTGAAGTCAAATGCGTTTGTCCTGTTATACGACATTGAGAGTGGTTAACTGATGGAGCAATTATAAATAGATCAGCTGTGAGATGGAATGTAAAGGCCCTTAAATACTACCAAAAAGCAGACTGGCTTCCTAAATGAGACTGAAGCAATATTTGTAGGACCAGGATTATTAGAGAAGTAAACCGATGCCAGCCTTGATTAATTCCTTGGAAAACTTTATCCACTGTGCATCTATTAATAATGGGTTGTACATAATTGGCATAAACCTCCGATTCATTGTAGAATATGCATATAGGCCTTTACAGTACCAAATTCTTGAAGCATAATCATATCTATTTTAATGAACATGGTTAGTTTGTTTCCATCCTAAATGAACCTTATAAATAAATGCATCCTAATGAGTCAAAATGTCAAAACTGTACAGAGCGATAGTATTTAGTTGATTGTCCATCTATTTGATAAAACATTAATTTACTAGATTTTTAAAATCTCCCCTTAAATTGAGCAAATCAACACCCTAGAACTCTGCCAAGGTAATGGGAAGTGGCATATGTAAATGTAATGGGCAATGCTAAGAAGGTAAAAAAATTACATAATTTTGATGTGCTGCTGTTTGCTAGATTTATGGCACATGGGACAGAAGCACTCTTTCTGCCCAAGGTGCAGAATACCTAACATTTTGCTTTCCTTCAAAACGTCTGTAGCAGGAATTAGTCATGGTCTATGCTTAGAACAAATTTAACTGCCTCAGTCCTGTGCAAGCTGCTTGGATGGTATAGATTGCCCCTGTTGGTTTCCCATACCCATGTGCAGTGCTCAATCCTTATTCGTTCCCTCCCATGCAATGGCAACATGCTAACTAGGTAAAGTTCTCTTTCCTCCTCATCTCAACACTATTGCACTGCCAAACAAATCAGGCATAGTGCTAAGGGCTTGTTCCCTTAACTAAAGATCTGCAAACATTTATTGCATGATCTCGTATCTACTTCACTCATCTATGAAAAGTGGTGATTTCTGCATTATATTGTACTTTCATCTGCATATCTCCTGTGTTCCTTAAACTTTTCCATACAGTTGTGGTGTTAACTTGTAGCAAGCAAACTTTTAGCTTCATCATAACTTGGTCAATATCTATACATTTAGAAACAAATGTGTTGGCCCACTAACAAAAAAACAAGTGAAACATGTGATAATACCTTTTATTGGACCAACATGGGTTTTGCAACTATTTTAGAAACTGCATGCATTCCTTTGCCCTTGATCAAGGGAGTTAAAAACATCACTCAGACCTTAGTCAATTTTATGCTGAATATACCTTCAAAAGCCCTTAAAACAATCCAGTCATCTCCTTCCTTTTATTGAGGAAAATGATTTGTTCCAACTTGGGCTTTGGTGTGAATTCCCCCTCTCCACTGACTCTCATGCCTCTGGCACAGGATGATCACATCCTTTTCTCCTCTGCTTGCACCTGCTTCTCTGCATCTCCAGCAAATCCATCCATTCAGCTGCAATCAAGTTCCATGCATTTTGTTTCAAATGCCAGTGTCTTCAATTCCAACTGAGTAAAAATATCTGCAGTGTGCACCCATGCATGGGTTAACACTCACCCAGCAAGCTATTTTAGGCTGACTTCAATTCTAATGGCCCCACAGGAACATAGTATAATGGTGGGCTGACACTTCTGCCCTTAAATGTGATGGAATACATCACTGGTCCCACTCTAGTCATGGAACTTTCATTTCATTTAGTATTTACACACAATTCCTTAAGTGGGCTGGCAGAATTTTCCAGTTTCCCCACAGCTTTCTTGTATGGGTAGCATAGCCGCCATTCTGGGAAAAGCCAAGTATTTCAAATTACTTTGACCTTAGTCCTCATGAGAGATATACCAGTAAACCTCTCACTGTTGGTAAGTATTCAGTGTACCGGAAGACGTTTGCCATACAACTTGCCAACCAACAGTGTAAATGATTACCTTGTCAGATACAGTAAATTCAACTTCAAGAATGCCACATCACTAAAAGGTTATTGCAAAGCTTTTGGGACAACTCCCTTACTCAGTGCTAATACAATTCAGTTACTTCATCCAATTTATATACAGTATAATTAAAATCATGTGTGATCACAGCCAGCCATTTACAAACCACACTCACATTCTTAACCACTACATGACAATATAAAGATTTAAAAAACCTGTAAGATTATATTTAATGTGGTTGCATTAGTCTCCTAACAGGTTTAATACTAACAGCACGAATTAACCCTAATTGTACATCTGCCTGTAGTCTTGCAATTCAGCAATATTTATTTTCCAAGACTATCACAATCCCTAGTGTGTGTATATACCATATCTATTACTCTAAATTTAAACTGATCAGGACTAGTATCTAAAATCTGTTTACTTAAAGCATTTAACTGAACTTTTCTATGAATATTTGACTTGTGTTTAGTTAGTTTCTTTTAACAGACTGGTACTTTTCCCCACGTAAAAGCAGGAACATTTGATGCAAGTTGCAACACAAGTGGTATTGCATGTTGCAAATAGGTGAAAGACCATCTTAGTTACTGGATGCTGAAATGTTATAGTTGCAACAATGCAACCAAGACATGGAAAGGTACCCGTTTTAGTAATATAATTTAGACAAAGTCTTTAACACAATCTCCTTTTTAAATGTTTGCAATTCCTATAGGTAAAACTAGGCCTGTCATCCACAATCTCATAGCTCTGGCAAGGCCAATAAAATGGTCCACTTTTTAGTGGTTTTCTTTTTCATTCGTCTTGTGTTATAAGTTGTTATATACCTAATTTTATTTTTTTCATATGTAATTGTTACTAGGTCTGACCGGCAGAAAATATAGGTCTTTTTAGGCTACTTTTATTAAAAACATTAAATATCCTTTGTATTGATGTTGCATCATAACTTTCAGTAAATTCTTTAACCATCTCCTGCATCTGTTCCTTACAGTTAATATCATTCGTATTTAATCTACTCGCCCCAGTGAGCTGAGCTTTCACTGTACCATTAAATACACAGGGTGCATGCATACTAGCCCTATGCACACAATTCATGTGTACCTCTTTTTACACACACTACTTTCTCTCTTGTCCTTTATCGCATCTAAAAAAAGCTATACTATACAAAACTTATTGCTCTGAATTTTAGAGTGTGAAACTATCAAAATACTTTATATATTCATTTAATCTTCAGTGCCTTTCTATATTGGAGAACAGTCAACAACATGCAACTATAATAAACATTTTAATTTAACCCATTACGTTTGCTAAAAATGAATTCCTTCTCCCATTGATGCAACACCAAATTTGCATGCGTTTGCCATGGGGAGTAACCATGGCAACACCTGAGAACTGCAAATAAACTTGACTTGATCATAGAGTAGGAAAGCATTCTTTAACACAACATCCAATAACTGGCACATTTTCAGTTTTATGTGCTGGCATACCAATTTCAGAGCACACTAGATGTTTCTGTCAAGGCTGGTGAAAGTCCAGAGGATTGTCTGGCTCCTGGGTTTGATTCCTCTGCGGCAAATGGTTCAGAGGCCGGCATGGATCCAGCTTCTCATGTCCTTGGAGGCCTTGCACACATTTCAGGTGTTCAGGATAAACTGTGGCTGATTATCACCTAAGGGGTTAGAGAGTTACTCTGATACTGGTAAGGGAGGAAGGTCCCGATTATGATTTTTGAATGAAGACTGATATCAGAGCTGCCTACTTTTCATAAGGCAGGCTTCCCTGTAAAAAGAAGCAAAAGAAACATTTCTTCTTGCTCCTAAAGACCCTCAAAGTGAGTCGCAGAATTTTACACTGGTTGTTCAATGCTCTTATGGCCTTGAAGCTGCCTCAAGGAGTCTGTCCCGGTTCCTCCTCGATTCTCCTCGAGATCAGAATTCATCTGAGGAATCCCTGACCTATTCTACCTAGATTCCTTCTCCTTTGTATTATGGCTCTGAGGAAGAGTCTGCTAGTCCTGAATCTCCTTTTGAGGAAATTTCCTTTGGGGATACCATTACCAGGGTGATGGAGTTCTCAGAGGAGGTAATGAGTTCCTTCCAATGGTTTCCTAGACCATCTGTTCCTCTGGTTTTGGCTGCTTTATTAGATGCCTTTTCTGCTTCTAAGGCCACAGAATTTGCCCCCAGCTCCTACAAAAAAAAAGAAAAATTTTGTAAAGTGCCTGACTGCAAATTCCTTTTAAATGTCCATCTGCTGACCCTTCAATTGTCTGTGGCATCAGACAAGCCTTCCAAATTACTGCCTTCTCCAAGCTGTTTCTGATAAGGACATTGACTATGGAAAGGCTGGTTAAAAAGGTTTATACTTCAGCCACCATATCCTTTTGGACTTTTAATTTATCAGACTTGTATGACCAGATATGTTTTGGCTGTCCTTTTTCTGGCTTGCCAAGTTATTTCTGACCTTCCCGATTCTAAGGGAAAGACTTCTGCCTGGTCTGTTAGGGGCTTCTTCCCAGTTAGCTCACTATTCCATTAAATGTAGTTATGATGGAGTAGCTGCTTTCCCTAGGGCTGCTGCTTCAAGCCCCACATTGAGGAGATATTCCTGGCTATGGCTTCAACTTCTGCCTGATATTAAGGCTAAGCTGATGGCTGCTCCTTTTGGACAGATGTTTGCTTGGTGCTGCTGCAGCTGATTTAAGTTCCTGCAGGAGAAAGGCAAGGAGTTACAGGACCTGAAATATTTGGTTCCCCTGTCCTAAGTTCCAGAGAAAGTATCCCAATTTTCCAGTCTGACAGTCTCATTGTCATCCCAAAGGCAAGGGTGGTAGGAGGGGTCCTCTGCTTAGTATACACATCCCTCCTGCTGAGAAGCTTTCCTTTCCTGATAAACCAGGTGTTGGGCTACCTTATTTTTCCCAGCCACATCCCTATCAGTCTGCGTCTCCCTGTCTGGTTATGCATAACCCAGGATTCCTGGGTTCTTTCTATTCAACAAAGGTATGTCATTGTTGGGAAATGTCTGCCCCCCCCTTCATGGGCATTCCTCACCCACCTCAAGACCAGTTGAGCTCTTTTTCCAGAGGTGCTTCAGTTTCTCGAGTCATGGAAACTGTGTGGGATTCTAGCTGCTAAAGGGGGGGGGGTATTCAGGAATGTTTTTGGTCCCCAGAAAGGAGGGCACTAGGAGGAACATTCTGGATCATTCTCACCTGAATATTTTGGTTCCTTCCTTTTGAATGCATTATCCCTTCAGACTTTTTCCCTCTGCTGCTTCCTCAGGCTTTTATGATTTCTCTGGATCTCAAGGATGCTTGTCTCCATATCCCTATTCATTCCATTTTCAGGAAGTTTTTCTCTGCTTCCTGGCATTTTCAGTTCTCTGCTTAGCCCTTTGGCCTCTCTACTGCCCCCCAAGAGTATTTACTAAATGTCTAGCTCCTGTGATTGCTTTTTGCAGGCTCAAAGGTATTCAGGTCTTTCCTTATTTAGATTACCTTCTTATTCAAGCTTTTCCAGAGATCCTTTTACAGTATTTTAAGTTTGTCATCACTCTATTGCAAAATCTGGGGTTCACTGTAAATTTTCAAAAATCCTTCCTGTCCCCATCATGAGAATGTTTTTCTGGGATTCAAGATCCAGACTGTTCCTATGCTAGCATCTCTGCCTCCTCTCCCAAGGGTTTGACTCTGATTTCGTTTTTTTCAATCCCTTCTTCCTCTGGCCTTGATTTCTGCAGGAAATTTGAGGGCTGTGGGATTTATGGCATCCACCATCCCTATGCTTCCCTTCACCAGATTGCACATGAGCTTTAGTGGTCTCTAAAGTCAGTTTGACTTCAGCATTCTTATCCTCTGTTTCCAGTCCCTCTTTTCCATATCTCAGGTTGAAGCTTCAGTAGTGGATTCACCAGCTGGCTTTAAATCCAGGGCTTCCCTTTCAATCCCAAATCAGATGCTTTAGATGGGGGTTGGGGGGCTTCTTTTGGCAACCTAAAAGTGCAAGGCCTTTGGTCTCCTCAGCAACAGAAGGAGCACATCAGTATCAAGGAGATGAGTTCTTCTGTAGGCCCCATCTGCTTTCCATCCTCTATATCAGGGCCCCTAAAGATCTTTACAGACCACCACAGTGATGTATGTCAACAAACAAGGGGGGACAAGGGCCTATCTCTGCAGATTGGCACTCAAGGTTTGCCAGCTAGCAATTCAGTACCAAGTTATTCTTCAGGTGGTGTACATTCTTTCAAGTCAGGATATTGTGGTAGACTCAGAGTAACTCTCTAGCACAATCTCAAGGGTGGATGTTTCACATGGATGTGCTTCTGGACATTATTCACTGTTGGGATATTAAAGTAGATCGTTCTGCCTCCCCTGTGAACAGGCAGCTCCTTCAATTTTGTCAGGACTCAATGTCTTCTAGCCTGGAAGGTGGACACACTTTCATGGAAGGAGATGTTTCTTTATGCCTTCCTGCTCTTTCCTCATTTCAAAAGACCTGTGCAAGATAAAACAGGATGCTTCCAAAATCTCATTAGTGGCTCCCTTTTGGCCCAGACCACATTGGTTCCCTCTTCAGCATTTAGCCAAGGGCAGTCCTCGCAAGAAAGCTCACAGGGTTGAGTATTCTCGCACAAAATAAGGGATCTCTCATCCCTCCCCACCTGTCCACTCCAACTGACACTATGGGTGATGGAAAAATGTGTTTTCAGAGAATCAAAATTCTAAGGATGTTCACCAGGTACTGCAGGAGGCCAGAAAAACCACTACTAGGAAATCCTAGTTGTCCAAATGTAAGAGGTTTTCTGTGTGGTGTCTTCCTTATAACTTGGACCCACTTACTGTGGATGTTCCTTTGTGTATGAGAATTTCTCTGCTGGGTTGGCATATTCTTCTATTAAAGCCCACCTCTACTATTTCTGCTCATCTGCCTTTAAATCCTCCTTTGGCATCTAGATTCAAGGCCAAACAGTTTCTTAAAGGCATCCTTCATATTAGACCTCCAAGGAAGCCTGTCCCACCTCTTAATTTTGAGACCGGCTCCTTTTGAGCCTGCAGCTTCAGCTTCCTTACAGCACTGTTCTTGGAAGACTTTTGTTGTCCCTTACTTCTGCCAAATGGGTGTCTAAGCTTCAAGCCCTTTATGGCTGTTCCTTTTTTAATTTTTCATAAGGGCAGTGTCTCTTCGTGCCAATCCTTTTTATGCCTAAGGTGGTGAAGGAGTTAATCTATTAATTTGCCCACTTTTTCACTTCTCTGCAATCTGCTAGTGATGAGGTGTGGCACACTTTGGATGTGCATAGACAACTCAGATTTTATTTGGACAAAATTAGTTTCTAGGAAACCGGATCACCTTTTTGTTCATCTTGGATCGTTAGGTTTAGTAGTTTCCAAGCAGACAATTCCCTGTTGGATTTCTAAATCCATTTTTTTGTTATGGCAAGAGCCTTCCTTCTGTAGTTAAGGTCTACCCTACTAGGGCCTTGGCTTCATCTGGTGTTTTTTTCAAAGGTTTGGATACTAATCCAATCCTAGAGGCAGCTTACCTGGTCTTTGTTGCATACCTTTACCAATCATTACAAGTTGGATGTCCTATCTAGAGCTAGTTTTTCTAGGGCTGTTCTTCATGGGTTTCAAGAAGGCTCTGCTCACTCTTCCTCCTCCCTGTCTTCCTGAGCTCTTGCACTGTTCCTCCTCCCTGTCTTCCTGAGCTCTTGACTCTTCCTCATGACACAGTGAAATGGAGACGGTGCAGTTGTAAAATCTTACTGTAACAGTAATTGTCCTTCTCTTCATTGTTGCAGTATTTGCTTGCTCCCCTCCCTCCTCCCCTAGTCTCTTGTACCTCTGGATGTTATCTTCTTATCCTAGGGCTGGTATTCCTGGGGCTCTGTTCTGAGAATGTTGCATCCAGATATTATCTTTATGCCCTACACCTTGCTCTTGGAGAATGTGTGACATAGTGTATCGTTAACCTGAAGGCTTTGGTATATTGGCTGAATGTCAGGCTGCCCTTGGCAGGGGCTCATGTTAATACTGCAACAGTGAAGAGGACGTGTATTGTTATGGTAAGAGTTTACACAATTGTACTTCTCTATTTAAGAGATGAATGGTATTAACAATCCAAGTAATGTTGGAAGAATTGAGAAAAGGGGCTCTGGAACCAGATTCCACAGATTTCTGCACTCAACTCCCAAGAGGACCATGGCAATGGCTCATAAAATAAATGAAGTCGCAGAAATGCTGAAAAAAATAAGGCAATAAAAGCAAAGACTGCAGGAGTGGTGTATAAATAGAAAGAGAACAGTAAAATGCAGAGATGTTTGTTCTGGGGATACAAAATTTGAGTAATCTGAGCTCTCCGTAAAGTTTCAGAAATATAATACAGTACTGAATAAGTGAACTCCGTCCCCACACTCACACACTGCAATGAAATGAGTAGCACCTGCATTTCACAATGGGTAATAAAGTCAAGGGTGCAAGTTTGAAATGTAAGCAGCAATTGAGAAATGATGCTGAAGGCGCACAGGTTTCTGTGGTTTGCAATAAAATGCGCAGAGAAACCAGAGTGGCATATGGCTGCTAACCAGAGTTAGAGGGCTATAAGGTCAGCCATTAATCTTTCCGTAAAGGGCTTTTTGTGCTTAATGTGAGCATGCAGGGAAAATATAAATGGGTGATAGGTTTGAGAGGTTTAGTTAGTTATGCCCATAAAGTCTGTGAGGCATATGGGCTGAGGGTATCCATTGAGTTAAATTTGAAAACAAAGCTTTGCTACAGATGGCAAACAATTTGTTACAAAATGGGGAACACCGTTCTAATTTTGTAAATGTTATAACTGCTGTAAACAGGGGATAGTCATCAACATATGAGGTGAAAATAAACATGGAGTGTTATATACCATTTTTTATAGTAGAATTTCATATGATCTGATAGTGTTAAGTATAATGAAGTGTTAAGTATAATGAAGACAATCTTTTGAAAGTGGAGTGCTGAACATGAAAAAATTGCTGTTTTTAATGGCTTTAAAATGTTTTATTGTGCGTAGAATTTGAAAGGTAAAAAGCAAGTCGTTAAAACAATATATGTAGTGAAAATACATGTGCATGGATGCAATATGCGCAGGAAAGGGGAGATTATGGCCTGTTTACTGTTGGGTGTAGAAGACTGGGATGTTTTTTTCATAAATATATTGGAAATGTGGCAGTGTAATAAAATCCAGTTAAAGCTTTGAGACACTGATGAAAATGCATTTAATCCTAAACAGCAGGAGGCTAATACATTTGCTTCCTGAGAACTTCTTAATCAGAAAGCCACTTGATTCGTGACAATTCTCCAAAATTCTCAACTGAAAGCACGCCATTAGATTTTGTAATATCTGGTGAGAGTTGCAACAAATGTATAATATAGCTTTCTTAGACAATGAGATATACATTATTACCATCAATGGTCTGTCTGCAGATAATTTTATACTACGTATCTGCGAAAGAAAAACTGCTTGCCAAAGAAGTGTTGCAGTCTAACCAAGCTTTATATCTTTGTGCACATCCAAGATGCAAAATATCAGTGAGGGCATTTAGCTGTTAAGGAGCTTTCCTCTGAGATATGGCAAGAGGGGATAGTACACTGATTTTATGGTATTGCCAACTCTATGCAAATTGTACATATAATTTCACAATATTTCAAAATTTTAATCTATAAAACCATTTGTTAGATGGCAGCTATCACTAGCAATATTGGGCATTAATGCTTTAAGATGGCAAAGTTCACCTGCGTCAACTTTTATTAAATTAATGCAGTTATAAAAATATAGGGAAATTCAAATCAGTAGCATAGCTAGGGTGAAGTGAGAGGTGCAACTTCCCTGGGTGCAAAGTGTTGGGGGACATGACTAGTTGATCCCAGTCTTTCATTAATGTATTTCTGGCTTTTAAAAGCTGGTATTGCATTTGTGGTCAAACCTGAAGCTGTAATGCTCTGGTCTAAACTGTAGCAGCTGTACTTTTCCACAGTTTAAAAGCAAAAAGTTTGTTTCAACTAAAGCCTAAGCACTTTGGCACTCCCTGCAGGCAGGATATAAACTGTAGCAACTGTTTGCTACAGCTTAGTTTTTTTTAGTTCTTTAAAGCAAGTGCTGTAGCGCTTTGTACAGACAGGGTATAAATGTAGCAAACTGTTTGTTATAGTTTAAAAAGTTGGATGGTTAAGGGCACGTCTCTCTCACACACAACCTGGATGGCTGAGGCAAAAGGAAAGGGGGGTGTTATGCATCTGGCCACCTGGTTGGTGCCAGTAAAAGGGATTTTTTTTTTTTTTTGTCCTTTTTTGCTGTTCAGTGAAAGAGTTGGGGGGGCATTGATTCAACTGTAATGAGACAAATGCTTGTTTGCTTATTACAGTGAAGTGATGTTGTGCTATTTTTGCTCTTCACTTGGGGGGGGGGGGGACTTCACAGTACCAGCCCATGCAGTTAGTTAAACCAGCTATTTTTCTGGTCATAATTGCTTTACCAAAAATAGTGTTTACAGTTCAAAATGTCTTTACATTACCCACCATGTTTGTCTTTTGCCAACACCCTCTGCTTGAGAACACCCCAATATGAGAGTATTGCACTATTAATGTAAACCTGGAAATGTTTTATTTCTTTACTTTTTGTAAACACTACCCAAGTCCATGTCTAGACATCCCATGTTGACCATTTCACTGTTATGCTTAGTAAATCTTGTCATCATGCAGGTGTCTGCTTTATGTATGTACCTTTACCAGAACTTCAGAAATGTGACTGAAAATGGACCATTTACTCATTTCATGAGTACAGGGAAGTCAGCTGTAATGAAGAGTATACTCTTATGCACAGGATTTCTGCTTTCCTGATTGTACTCGTGCACTAAGCAATGAGCTAAAGGGGGGTACGCAGTGTAAATTAAGTGGAAACATAGTGCAACAGAAATGGAGAGTTAGTTTGGTAGGGAGATAAAACACAAGTGCAAGCCATTTGGAATGGAAAACATTGAACAAAGGAGCACAAGCATATCTCTATCGTGTTTCACTGTTGCAGTCCTAACCAATGGGTTATCCGGCTCCCGGTAGCCCTTGATTGGCCAGAATATCAAGGGTAAGTAAATATGACATCTGCTGTCTGTTGTAAAGGACATCAGGGCATCCGATACAAAAGGAGGCAGCAGATGTCACTTCCTCAGTCTTCTTTGCTGCGGAGCCCGAAGCAGAAGCATTTCTTGCACGAGTGCCGGTTGGCAGTTTACCTTCTGACTTCAAAGTTTGTCTACTACAGCTAAGTTCCCTGTTGGGGGTCTTCTTTTCTTGCCTTAACGAATGTCAGAAAAGGTTAATTGTCTTACCTGTGGAAACCAGATTCCCCATAGAGATTTTCATTCCCATTGTGTTGTCTAGGCCTTGACCATGACGTTCCTAATTGTGATCTCTGTGCCTCCTTTAATCTGCGTACTATTCATTGGGCTAAGCTTTTAGCTAAACATTTTGGAGGTTGGCCTAAGTTTGTCAGTATGGTGTCCGCTAGTCTTCAGGCTTTGGATATACCCAAGAAGCTTAAGGATAAGGACTGCAACAGGCTTCAGAAGGTTGTCCTCTTATGAATAGATGGTAGTCAGTCATGCGGTAGCCAGTGAGGCACCTTTGCAGCCCCTGCAGTCTGTGGATTTTCAAGTGCAGGCCTTGGTTGAGACCATTTCAGTCCCCCAGGTCTCCTGCCTCTTTTGCCTTCTGACCTCATGCCTATCGCCTCTTCAGCTGGATCCGAAGCCTCTAAGCTGACACCAGTGTCCGAGGCCTCCATTCTTTGTTCAGACAGCAAGCTCTTACCGACTACCTCTACTGTGACTTCAGTGGTTGCCAGGCCTCCCGAGTCCTTTAGACTTGCAGGTAAATCTTCCAGTGGTAAGCCTGTGAAAAAGTAGGCTCCCAACAGAATCAAGGATTGGAAATAATGCCCTGCAGAACAGCAGTGGCAAACCCTGCCCTGGCTCTAGAAAACAAAGGCAAATTATAATGCTTTGTGAAAGTGTGAACAGAATAATTGTATTTCTTGTGGAAAGCAAATACCTCAAAGATTTTCATTCGTACTGTATTCCTTGCCTAGGCCCTGATCACGACGTACCTCGTGTCGGTTTTGTGCCTTATTTAAACAACAAACTATTCATTGTCTGTATATTTATGCTTCAAAATATTTTGATTTCGGTACTCTGTTCAATTATCCAGATTTGGCTTCGGTAAGCCACCCAACTACCGACATTCCGAAAAAATGCAAAGATAGACTGAGACTGCAAAGGTCCAAAGCTGCCAACTATGCTTCTCCTAAACTATTCACCAGTTCGCCGGTACTCAGTGAGGCACTTTTGCAGCCCCTGATACCTGCTGCTTCCGATTTGCAGGTCTCTGCTGAGACCCATTTTGAGTCTGGCATGCTCAGAGATGCTTCAACTGTAGAACCTGCGGATGTCTCTACCTTGGATGGGTCCAGAGCCACTGTGCAGGCATCGGCTTCTGAGGATATATTCAGGCCTACTGACTTGCATATTAAACCGACACCATCTTCTTCAGGACCTAAAACTTGATCCATGCCTAGAAAACTGACTCCCAGACTGCATGGTCAGGCCTATATGCCTAATAAACAAGAATGGCTGAAGACCTTATTTAATCAGGGGAAGCCAACCTCCTCCCCCCACCCCCCTCTCTGAGACTTAGGACTGAGTTTGCTTATGATTCTTCAGATCAGGATTCTGAAATTTGTTTCCTCTGAGGACCAGGATTTACCCTTATTTACCTATGAGGATTCTGATGCAGAGGATTCTATTCCCTCTGCTTTCCCTCCAGAGGATTTCTTTTGGTGAAACCTTGCATACTCTTGGGGAACATTTTCACTGGGAAAGCCAGGATTACTGACAATAAAGAGAGACTTGGGGATTTCTTACTCCTGCCCCAACACAAGCCTTTAGCTATCCCCCCCTGTACTGGACATTGTTGTTGATGCCTTTTCGGAATCTAGTTTGGCCCTTGACTCTCTACCTCCTGCTCCCAGAAAACCTGACCGATATTGCAGGGTTCCTGACTCTCAAGTTCCTTTTTAAAAATTCTACTGCAGATCCTGGGACAGGGACCCAAGGGCATTAAGGCTACTACTGCCAAAAATCCTACCCCCTCTGATAGAGATTCCAGGGAGGTGGATAGATGGAGTAAGAAGGCATACACTTCTGTAACCTTTGCCATTAGGGCCTTAACTGCCAGTTTCATATGTTAAAGTATCAGCATATTATTGGTTTGCTTAAACAGAAATTGATGTTGATTCCTGACTGTGTTGAAAATAAAGATTTACAGGATTTAATACGTTCTGCTGAACAAGTTGGAAAACATACTTTGCAATGTGGTTTTGATTCACTAGAAGCATCTTGCAGGGCTGCTGTTACTGGGTCTGTACTTTGAAGGCATGCTTGGCTTAAGGAGCAATCTTTGGCAGATCACGTTAAAGCTAAATTGCTTGTTGCTCCCTTAAACCAAGACCGCCTGTTTGGCAACAAAGCAGAAGCAGTACTTAAAAATATGGAAGAAAAAGCTAAATCTATGCAAACTGTTGGATTTCCTGCATATACAGCCTCCCAGATTTAGTAGGCATTGGCCCTCTAAAAAATGGTCCTTTCCTGCCCCTTCCAGGCCTTCAGTCCAAACCCAGAACCAGCAGAACACCCAGGCTTCAGTCCCAAGGTACTCACAGGGCTAAGCAGTGGGGGGCTCCCACTTCCAAAGCAGGGAGTGGTAAGACTCCCCTCTATGGTAAACTGTCTCAATGACTTAACTTTAAATCTTCCAAGCCCTACACAACTGACTGTTCCCTTAGGGGGAAAGATTGCCCGGCAGGCAAAAAATTGGGAACTCATTACCTAGGACAAATGGGTTTTAAATAGTTTCCCCAAGGATACAGATTCCACTTCCACTCATTACCAACCCCAAACGGTTGGCCAGAACTGCCCCGAAATCAGTGGGTGGAGGCTCAAAAGCAAATTCTAGCGCTCAAGCATCAGGGCTATTCAACCTGTTCCAGAAGAGGAATGGGGACAAGGTTTCTATTCAAGACTTTTCCTGGTGCCCAGAAAAGTCAACTCCTGGCATCCTATACTGGACCTCTCTATCCTAAACACATTTTTGGTGATTCCAAAATTCAAGATGCTAACTCTTCAACTGCTTCCTATGTTAGGCAAAGATGCCTGGTTGGCAACACTGGATTTAAAGGAAGCTTACCTGCACATCCCAATAAGGGAATCCTGCAGAAAATACCTACATTTTGAAGCAGGTTACAGGCACTATCAGTTCTCTGTACTGCCCTTTGGCTTATCTACTGAGCCCAGGGCATTCACAAAGTGCCTTGCTCCAATCATAGCAATTTGCAGGCAAAGAAATATTCAAATATACCCATACCTGGACGATTGTCGAATTCAGGCAGAAAGCCAGGACATACTATTGAATCATCTGGCATTTGTATAGAAATTGCTAACTTCTCTGGGGTACATCATAAATGAAAAGAAATCACATCTTGTACCCTGCCAACAAATTGTATTCCTGGGAGCAAGCTTGAATATAGCTTCCCAGATGGCCTACCTCATGCCAGCGAAACAAGTTCACTTGACAGCCTACTTCAAACTACTGGTCACAAAGACTCTATCTGCAAGGAAAATGCTGCAAGCCCTGGAGTTCATGGCCTCCTGCATTCTACTAATTCCATATGCAAGACTGCATATGAGAAAACTACAATGGTATCTAAAAAGTCTATGGTGTCAACATTCTCAGGATCTAGAATCAATGATTCCTATCATACCTTGTCTACAGATAGTTCCTTTGGTGGATAGAGGCCTGCCACCAAAACAAGGGACTGCCATTCACTCTACCCCCCCCCCCAAACCCTAACAGATGCATCAGGCTATGCATGGTTGGCTCACTTGGCAGGGAAGTGCATTCAGGGCAAATGTAACCCAAGTCAAATGCACCTGCATATCAATCACAAAAATGTTAGCTGTACAGAATGCTCTGACAGCCTTCAAGGACCACATTCTTCCAGGACAATTAATGGTAAAGATGGATAATGCCACTTATGTGGTACATAAGCAGGGGGGGAGCCCAGTCATACCCTCTCTGCAGACTAGCCATGGCTCTGTGGAACACAGCCTTGAGCTACCAAGTGCACCTACAGGCTCAATTCCTGCCAGGAAAGCTAAATACACTAGCAGACTAAGCAGAAACCTCATGGACCCCCATGAGTGGAAACTGGAACCAAAGATATTCAACATGTTGAAAAACAAATAGGGGAGCCCAGAGAGACCTGTTTGCCTCCCCCATAACTACCAATTGGACAAATTCTGCACAAGGACTCTCAAACAAGCTTAGAAAGTGGCTGCCCTGTCCTTCACCTGGAAAAAAACCTATCTGTTTATGCCTTCCCCCTCTGCCTCTCCTCTCCAAGGTGCTAAAGATCAAACAGGACAAACCAAGGACAATACTGAACACACCAGACTGGCCACACCAACAGTGGTACCCCCTTTTGCACAGTGTCACTGCTGGCTCCATGGCACCTGCCTCAGACCTCTGCCCTGCTTTCCCAGCAGGAGGGCCAGATTCTGCACCCACAGCTTCAAACCCTGAATCTGGCAGTCTGGCTAATTACTAGATCTTTCTGTTATCTCTCAGTAAGCAAGTGATGGATGTCATTCTGGAGGCAAGGAGGCCTAGTACTAGAAAATCCTTTGCTGAAAAATGGAAAAGATTCTGTTTCTGGAACCTAACTCGGGGGATGGGCACAGCAGCGCCCAATTTACCTCAGATTCATCAATACTTAATTGAGATGCTTCACAAGGGCTTTTTTTTTTCTTCCATCAAAATTCATGCCTCGGCCATTTCAAATCATTACAACACAGAACCATCCCTCTTCTCTCATCCATTGCTGAAGCAGTTCCTCAGAGGGGCCAAAAACTTAAGACCACCCAGGAAGAGCCCCTACTCCAGCCTGGGACCTTAACTTTGTATTGGAAAAACTCACTCTACCTCCTTTTGAGCCAGCTGCAGGTGCAGTGTTAAAATTCCTTTCTTTGAAAACAGCCTTCCTTTTAGCCATCACTTCAGCAAGAAGGGTGTCTGAATTACAGGCCGTCATGGCAGTGGAGCCTTTCATCATCTCATGCTGAAAGGGTGCCCCTCAAGACCAATCCCTCCCATGCCCAAGGTGGTATCCACTGTGGCCCTTAATCAGTCCATTCATTTGCCAACCTTCTTTTCCAATCCACAGAACAAAGGGGAATGAATGCTGCACTCCTTGGATGTGCACAGACGACTTAGATTTTATTGGACAGGACTAAACCTCTCAGGAAATTTGAACAGCTGCTGGTTGCATTTGCTGCAGGGGCAGAGGGGAAGGCCATTTCAATGCAAACCATTTCTAAATGGATAGGCTATTGCATTCATTTCTGCTATAAGCACCATGGAAAACCTACCCCACAAGGGATAAGACCACATTCAACCAGAGCTGCATCTACCTCTACAGCCTTTCTCAGAGGTGTACCTACCAGGGACATCCTAGAAGCTGCTACCTGGAGTTCTGTACATACCTTCAAGCATCACCATTTGCCAATTTTTTTTTCTAAATCCAGAGCTGACTTTGCCACTGCAGTCTTGCAGGGCCTTATAGCTGGTCCTAATGCTATCTACCTCCTCCCATCTGTAGCTTTGGGAATCTACCCAAATGTGATGACTGCAACAGTGAAACATGAAGAACATAGTACAGTTGTGTACACTTACCATAAATGTAGATGTTCGTGTGTTCACTGTTGTAGTCCTAGTTACCCTCCCTCCAGCCCCCTGACTTCTATTGGCTATACCTCTATTCTTGTTTACTATACTTAAAGCTTTTTGGTGTATTTGCTTTTTTGTTGGAGGTGTAACCTTGTATATATAATTGCTTCCCATTATGGGCACACCTGACATCGGGAGCAAGAAAAACCAATGTAATGGCGTCCACTGCATGCTTTATACCCCTGACTACCTGACATGGAAGATGACCGCAACC
This sequence comes from Protopterus annectens, assembly GCF_019279795.1. Classification (NCBI taxonomy): domain Eukaryota; kingdom Metazoa; phylum Chordata; order Ceratodontiformes; family Protopteridae; genus Protopterus; species Protopterus annectens. The sequence continues at coordinate 1,202,195,481 of NC_056739.1, read as the reverse complement.
GATGCAGGACCCAAGACTTTGATAATCAGGCTGACTGAGGGCTACTGCAACAGTGAATACACTCGAACATCTACATTTATGGTAAGTTTACACAACTGAACTTTTCCCTCCCTCCTTCCCCCTTTTTGGTTCTCTCCTGTTCTCTCTTCCTAAGGTACAGGCTACATTTGGTATTTTCCAAAATTGCTTTTGGTTTAAGCCTTGTTTCCTGGGGGCTTCTGACTGTTATGGCAAGAAAGACTGAGGAAGTGACATTGGCTGTCTCCTTTTGTATTGGACGTCCTGACGTCCTTTACAACCGATGACAGCCAACATCCTATTTACTTACCTTTGGTATTCTGGCTGATCGAGGGCTAATGGGAGCTGGATAACCAATTGGTTAGGACTGCAACCATTAATACACTCTAACATCTACATTTATGGTAAGTGTGCACAACTGTACTCAACTGTCCAGATTTTAGCCTCACATTTTTGGTTTATTCCTCATAAAATTTATTGGTTTTTCTGGATTTTTGCTGCAAATCGTTGAGTAGTGAATTCACTAATAAAAGGCTTTTGAGTTTAATTTTTCATATCCTTCAGAAAATGCAAGGTAACACAAGACCTTTTAAGGGAGCAACTTTCTAAGTTAAGAGCAATGTATTATTTTTAGCTTTCTCCAGATTTTTGTGTTAAAAGGTTCAGAGGTATGAGGACAAGCAGTAGTACAGCTATGACAAAGATAAAGTGAGAGGTTGCCAAAAAATATTTGGTGTCAAGGGCAGCTAGCTGTTTTTGCCCACCTTCCTAATGGAAAGACTTATAATGGCATTGAAAGAGGGACAGATGCTCCCTTCTTGAAAGTTGAAAATAATTTGCTGTGTATAGTTTGATTTTGCTTACTTGTCAGTGTTCAAAGTAAGCCACAAGTGAATTAGAATAATGAGGCCAGAACAAAGTGGAGTGATATAAACCCATGGTGAATAGGACAGAGGTGCAGTGATGTGCAGCTAGGAGTATAAAAGCCATGAGATGAGGGAGGGAATGATGCAATAGGATGCAGTACAAGTGAATTTACCATAAATGTGTGCAGTAAACTACTTCATGGAGCTAATCGGGAAGCAGTGGAAGAAGACATCCGAAGAGAAGGCTAAGAAATTGTCAAATACTACTAAATGTCGGTATCAAAGAAAGTGGCCAAGGGTAAAGAGAAAATCGAGATGTAAATTTAGGGAGCAGAAGATAGAGGCTGTAACTAAAAATGGGGCACAAGATAAAACATTTTAATGTAGATAATTGAAAGTGCTTGTCCAGGATGTGAATGTGACTTAAAGAAAATGGTCTCTGCAGTAGTAGCACTGCAGGGGATGTGAGCAGAATAAGGTAGCAAAGACTATATCAATTGGTGGTTGGAGCTAATTAAAGGGGCATTATACAGAGGACTGTGTGGCAATTTTGGTCTTGGATATTAAGGCTAAGCAGTATAACAAACTTTAACTATAGTATCAATACATCTCGCACCTGGATCAGACTACCTTTAACAGGGTGATTGTGTTTAGCTCATGTCGAGGTAGATGTTCATGTTGATAACTGATGCAGTATCCTTAGCTATATGGGTTATATCCTGCCAAGGGTATAACAGCCAGCCAGCTTCCAAACATCCAGGGCACCTTCCATGCACCCAAACTGTCAAGCATCTTGAGCTGAGCTGACTAAAAAGCAAGTTTCGATGCAAAGCCCTCCAGAGCTTCACTGCCACAGAATACATTCCTCTGAGACTTTCAAGGGTTGACTGTTGGCTTATGCTTTCCCTTGCTGGGCAAACAAGTTCCCTTTGGGGGGAAAAACTTCTATGTTCTTAATTTTGTTTTATTACTTTTTGACAGGAAAAGTTTTTTTTTTAAGCTAGGAGTGTTTTGTTGTAATGGAGTGTCTTGAGGCAGTATCTTGCTTGAGCAGTCATTTATTTCCTGTCAGTTTAATAATGTAAAGTGATTTTTTTTCTGTGGAGAAATTTTTTCTTTTGTGGGGCAAGAGCAGTGTTTAGGTAATTTTTGCCATTTTCTCCATCAAAATAACTTGCGTGGACCAGTAGTGTTTACCAGCAATTGCAGCTAGTCTTCCCCAGAAATTGGCACCATTTTTGGTTTAACCTTGCAACAGATTACCGGTCCCACAGTCCATCCTTCCAGCCTCAAGACAACAGATTACCGGTCCCACAGTCCATCCTTCCAGCCTCAAGACAAGTTAATCAAACTGACACTGCTGTGGCCATTTGCTGAACATCGGATCACTCTTCTACCCCAGATCCCACTGATGTAGCACCTATGGCCACTATGGATTTAGAGGTTAGACATATCCTCTGTGGTTGTTGGGGTTTCCTCAATGGGCAAGGAAGAGCAACTCTTCTCTGTCCTGGGAGAGGTAACAGGGAAGGTTTCCCTACTGTCAGAAATCTGTGCCCATCCCTAAGGAAGAAACTGCTGCTATTCGTAACATCATTGGCCCCTTTTTCTGATCAAAAAGAAACTGAACCAAGCACGTATCTACTTCCCTTTTTTTTTTTTTTACTAGGAGTAGTTTACTTGGTCTTGCTGAGGGTTTGATTTGGGTATTGATCCTTGTAAAGTGTTCGGAGGTAAAAGAAAGGAGTCTCTTCGTGAAGATTCTGAATCTGAACAGGAAGATGTAGGGATGGGTAGTTTTATTTTCCTCAGACTTCTGATTCAGACTCTGAGGACAGCTCAGTTTGAGTCCCCCTGTGGGGGTTACTCTGAGACTATTGCCAGAATGTGCCAGTGTTTCAGTGGGAGAACACAGAGGTTTCTCAGACCCTCAGAAAATACTGAGATGCAAACCTGTAAATATCAAGGAGATGCCTGCCCTGATCAAGGCACTCAGCTCTCTGAACCATCTTTGCTACCTGGGACCTCAAGGCACTCAACTCTCTGAACCGTCTTTGCTACCTGGGACCTCTTGTGGTTAGACACCACCACAGCCATAGTACATCAACACACAAGCTAGAACTTGGTTGTACCCCCCTTGCAGACTAGCCATGTTAGCTTAGGATATAACTTAACAGTGCAATCTCTCTATACAGGCATCCATCAGAGCAAAACTGTGTGGCAGACGAGCTGAGCAGGACCAGGGCAGCCCCTCATGAATGGAAATTAGATCAGGGGTCTTCTAAGATTTGATTCCTCTTTGGACAGTTCAAGTGTAGACCTCTTTGCCTCCTCTTTGAACAATCAACTGGCAAGATTCTGTTCCAGGACTCCATGCAAGAAGGCCTGGAAAACAGATGCCTTTTTTTCATGGACAGGAATGTTCCTGCATACTTGGTGAGCACTATGTCAAGGATGGGTGGAGCCCCTTGTAGGGGTGCTGACTATCTGCACCAGAGCATGTATGTTAAAGTCCAGGAACCTTTGGGCGAGCATGTTTGTGCTCATATATTTTACCCAGTTAATGTATGGATAGTTAAGTCACCCATGACCAGAGTATTTAGCAGTACTGCGAGTGACTCAATTAGGTTCATGTAGGCTGTATGGTTTTTTAGTGGTTCACGGTGCAGGACCTATAGCTAATAATGATATGGAGGGGGTAGTTGGACTTGGAGTAACTTCAGGGATTCATACCAGTTTATAGGTGTATATGTCTTTAATGAGGATGGATACTTCTCCCTTTTTTCTCATTTGTTGTGTGGAAGGCATTGTAACCTTGCATGGTTGGGGTACTTTCTCAGGCCTTGAATCGTGTCTGTGACTGAGTAGACAGCATCTTCCACTGTGAGAAGTGCTTCAAGTGAGTGCAGTTTCTAATTTAAACTCCTAGCATTAATCAGCATAACCCTGAGTTTGCTTCTGGAGGATATTTTTACATCAGGAATTTTGTTCTTACCGTCTTTTAAAAAAGGCACTATGGGGAGGCAAGTAACTTTGTCAGCAACCTAAAGCCTAGAGGCAACATCTCTGGCAAAGCAGCATGGTCTGTTGACCATATCATCCCAGGCTGTCAGATACTGGATCCCCTGGAGTGACACCAGAAGCTAAGCCAATTGAAGTCAATCATTTTTTTTGTATTGTGCCGCCATCCTGGATGAGGGAAGAATGCTGCTTAAGGCTAGGGACATACCTGCCTGAGGGGGGACAGTCTGAAAGCTCCATCTTGTCTCTTCATATAGTCCAGTGAGGTACGTCTCAAGTCATTCACTCCAACATGAACTATGACAGAGTTGTTGAGAGACTTAACTGCGTGCATGATTTGACATATCCTGGCATCAGGCAGGCAGCTGACCATGATCACCTTCTTGTGTAGCCTAGTGAGGGGGGCATCTGCGTCTCACTATGGAGTCACCTATGACCAAGACATTTGGTTTAGATGTCTTTTGCCTTGGGGGCTTATTGGGTGGGGCACTGATGCATGTGTTGTTCATAGTGGGTGCTGTTGACCATATTGTGTGCAGAAGGTTTGTGATTGGGAGGTTTGTCCCTTTGGTATATTTATAGCGAGTACCTTCACATATGTGGGTTTATGTTTTGTGTGCATGGTATATGTGGGAGGTGGAGTGTAGGTGCTGACAACCTGCTTGGCATTTGGTTTGTTACATGAGAGAGAGCATTGATTCCAGATTCATAGGATAGATACATCTCTCACATATTGTATTTGCATGTTTTAGAAGTAGGTTGTCTGTATACATGAGGCAATTGCTACATTGCCTCAAGATGTCCATGTCAATCAGGCTGGCTGGAGAAATGGTGGGAAACTGACCTTCCATGCCAGGTGTATTCTGTAATAAGTGGTGGATGGTGGGCTGGATGGACTAGGCTCTGTTGTAGAACCTAATCCATCTAGCCCAATACCAGGGGCAAAACTTTGCCTTGACCATGCAGGAATCCAGGAGATTATTCTTTGATATAATTATGATGATATGTGGATTACAAGGTTGGGATCAGAAGGCGCAGGTGATGCAATGTCAGATTCTACCACTTGTCCTATTTTTGGGCCAGACCTTTTGGATTCTGCCTTGTAAAGGGCAACTGATTCCTTTAAAGACTAATCTTTTATTTGGGAGAGAGCTATTTGTTGCTTTTGAAAAAGTCATACTGTCAAGTGAACCAAGGTTGGCAGTGCCAGATATCACCAATATTTAAAATTTTATCTTGCTAATACCAAGTGCCAGTCTCAATCTAACCAGACTAGACAAAAGGAGTTAAGGGAAAAAGTTTTTTTTTTAATGGAAGAGAGATTTATTTGAAGTTTTTTGATTCAAAGCAACGAGAGAGGAGGCCAAGCATTTTCGGGGACATTTAGAAATGAATTGTACAAAATTAAGTACAAAGCAAGCACAGAAACTATTTACTGCCAGTTGGAAGGATGGAAGGGAACAAGAAAATGAAAACAGTGTACTAGACTTGGCAATAGAATATAATAACTTTGCTATTGGGAGCAAATTATTTTAGGTGGGGGTAGTGGTGATCTTGGATGCTTTCACAGCGGTGACCAAATAATATCCATTAATTCAATTGGTGTGGAAGATTTGACTAGGAGGAGCCCTCCCCCAGGAAGACTGGCCTGATAACACAGTAATTAGAGGGTCTATATTAGATCAAATTTTCAAGTTCGTCTGTCATATGGTCGACACCATATGATCGAACTGTTAAAAGTTCAATTACCTAATAAAAAAAAATAAACTACACAAATAAACCTACCTGAACATTTTAAGCAGGGGGGCAAGCCTCCCTGCACCCCCCGCTCTTTAAATATACCAACTTTGTGACTGCACTACAGTGCAGAAAAGCGAAATCTTCCCATTCTGCACTGTATAGGGATCTCTGTTAAAACGTTCGCACTTTCAAAAATTTGAGTTATATGGTGGTGTTGACCATATGACACCAAACTTTTGAAAGTTCAATCATCCAATATAAACCCTAATTAGATGAGAAAAGATGTCCAGCCATTAAATAATTCTGTATAAACTGCTACGTGTGAAAATGTGTTGTAGCTTTAAATATCAAAAAGGAATGGAAAAGATTACTGGATAAGAAAATAAACAAAAAAACAGGGTCTATGCCTAGAACTGATGGAGTCCAGGCAGTTTAGAATCAGTGTCTGAAAATGTCATCGTAAATAGAACTATACATCAGAGAGACTATCAGAATATTTCTGACCGGTAATCTGATGTACTGACACTTGTAAAAGGATGTGTGAGATGACTTAAAGTTCATGCTGTGGTCATGTAGTCAGCTGGAGGATTTCAGGAGTTAAATGCAAGACTTAAGAGATTTGCTAGGCAATGACTTGTCACTTGAATCCTCATATGGACTTTCTGTGGGTGAGGAAGGAACAGGAGCTTTCCACTCATTGTAAATAAGAATGCTTGGCAAACCAAGTTATTACTAGATGATAGAATTAGTAAAGTTAATTGAGATAAAAGGAGAGGTAGACAAAGTTTATTAATGTTTGGCTCCCACTGTTTCAGTACATAAAAGAAGCTGTAAAAGAGATGGGCAATAAACGGAGATCTTTAGGTGGATACCAGCTCTTATACACACTGAATATTAAGTTTGTGTATACATATGTTGCTTTTTGATGTGAAAGGGTAATGGTTTCTAAACTGTATACTGAAAAAGAATTGGAGTTGTTCAAAAACAATGTTTTGACTTGATAACTTTATAGTTATAGGTTAAATTTGGTTTGTCCTACCCCCAAAAAATATTGATTACACTGAGTCAAATCATTAAATAAGTGGGCATTCTTCAAAGAAGCACAGAAACCCCAATTAAACTCACTTATGTAAATGACTTTGTGTGAAGAAAAATATCACATCAGTATGTAAAATTGTCCTTCATAAATGTTAATGTGTAAATCATGTGATCCCACACAACATACAATATGCAGAATTCAGTCTTCTTCATATACCCCCTCAACCCTAACAGGAGTATGACTCTCCATTCAGCAAAGCCAGAGTGTAGTGGTCTCTTGCAAGAGAGCAGAACCACCCCACCTTCCAAGTAAACTTTACGGGTGAAATTCATCAGGAGTAGATAAAAATCTAATATCCTTAAAATAAGCCATGTTTTTGATTCTCTGTAGCGACCCCTAAATGGGAAAAGCCGAAAGACACAAACAATCTTTGACAGGATTGTTTGGTATCTAGCAACCCTCTTCATGCTTTTAATGTTTATGGCTAGAAGTTATTTTACTTTTTTTTTGCATGTCTGCATCTTAATCCTTTGACTAATGGTAACAGACTAATATAATGGTAAAAGATTCAGTTACCCCATCTTCATGGTCAGATGTGCCAGCACCATTATCTGAGCCATATAAAGCTGAAAACCTATTAGAGATGTATGTGTGACCATCAGAGGTTTACCCCATCCCTACATCTATTTGCACCAGCATTATCAGGAGCTACAGTACGAGTCCACATCTAGAGTCTTATTTTCCTTTAAAGGATATGAGTTAGATTAAAGCCAGAAATTACCATCTTGATGGCACTGTCCAGCCTGATTTATACTGCAAACACCCATGAACTTCAGAACCTTATCTCAGACATTTTCAACAGTCTTTTGCAAGACAAGCGAAACATTGACAAGCCCACCATTTCAAAGATTGTCCCAGATTCCACTAAGCGCCCTCATATCATTTAATTTCTAAAATATCTTAAGTTTGACAGTTCCCATCAACAGGATTTATCACAGCTTGCTGCTTGCCAATAATCATCCAGAGCCCATAAGCGTTATGCAAGCTTCCACGACCTTGTGATTTCCAAATTCTTCAAAATCCACTGTTCTGAAAAAATTATTTTCTTAACAGAAAAATGTTATCAAAAGAAATTGATTATGTGCCTAGAGGCACAGTCTTTACCTTTGATGCAGTCTCAAAAATCAACATCTGCATAGTATTCTGTCCCAATGTGAATAAAGCCTCAAAAATATTTAAAAGCTTCAGAATTTATAACTAAGTAAAATGGCTATCAACAGTAAAGGTAGGATCAGAAACAAGTCTTGATGGGTTCTGCCAGGTAGCAGGAGAAAATAAGTTTGGAAGGTTGAAAAATACACCAACAGGTGTTTATTAATATCACCAAAGGAGATAAAATGAGTGTCCACAGCGGGATTCACTATACAATCTCAAAATACTGAAATGTTCAATTTCAGAATTTTGAGACTGAATAGTTGAAAAACCACATACACAAAAACCCACAATCACGACCATTCACACACATACCTACCTAACTAAACAAACATAACACACAACCTATGTATAAGCAGGGGGGCAAGCCCCCCTGCACCCCCATACCCCCTACTTGTATATTTTAACTCCGAGGTTGCACTAAACACACAAACGCACAAAAAATACCACCATACACACACACACTAAAATCCCTACCCGTTATCCTCAAACAATACTTACCTGAAACCCCAGATAAATCCACAAACCGCATCACAAGTCACAAACACGACACCATGATAGTGGCAGATTCCACATTTGCAGATTTGGCATAGTGTAGTTTCGGTTAACTGCACTTTCCACTATTTTGTCTCGATGTACTGAATTTTGACATTTCAGTATGTCGAGATTGTCTACTGTATCCATCCACAGCAGTATGACATTTGCTATGAAGAAAAGAACAATATCTTCTGTCATCAGCTTGATTAGAAGCTAGTCCTGCAAAAGTTACAGGAACATCAGAAGCTTCATCAGGTGCTAGGACTCTCATTTTCCACTTCACTGTGCTGCATGGTATCAGATTTCCATTATAAATGTAATGTATTAACATTTTCTGGAGAAAAAAAAAAGCATCTCTTCTAGAAGGTACCACACCTCTCCCAACATGTAAAAATAGTAACCAAAAGGAAGAGCAAAGGAATTTTCTGTCGGCCACATTTACACTGGCCTTTACGAACACTACTTTGGATTTCCCATTAAAAAATCCTACTTACTCTGCTTCTGTTGACCAGCTTAGTAAAAATAACAGACCCTAGAGTTGTAAGGCAGAAATCTTATGTTAAACCTATGCTCACTATATTGCTTATTTAAAGAGCATTATTCTATAATTTCAGCTGCTTGTACAGCCACTTCAAGTATAAAATGTGTTGCTCCCTAGCATTTGCAAAGGTGTGATGGGGAAGCATTATGAGGTTTTCATACAGAATGACTAAGACATGGGTTTTCTGAAACTGATGAAAAAGTTTGCAATATATGTACTTTTTTTTGTCCATTCTTCAAGACAGGACCAGCATATGAGCGTGTGACAGCCCATGTCTGTGCCCTTTTACTAAAATTTAGAGGGTGCATTGGTTGCCAGTAACGAAGGATGCACTTTGAATGGTTAATCAGTTGTATTGTTTTCTTTTCAGATAAGTACAAATACAGGGGAGGGGATAATGATTTAGCATATCTGAAGAAGTCCTAAGCAAGGATGAAAAATGCGGTGATCCTGCAACAAAAGTTTTAGATGATATGGTGATAAGAGGAAAAAAGATGCATACGGAATCATTGCAATATATGCATATGTTATAAGGAAGGAAAGAGTTAGTAGGGAACTTTGTGATTTAAGAAAAAGGAAAGGATGTTAGGGAAGTATATGACTTAATGTGAAATGGAAAGTTGTATATATGGAACAACAAACATTGGACTTGGAGACATTTTATAAAAATGGAAACTGATTATTTTCTAATCTGACAGTTTAAAAATAGTACAAGAAAGAATAAAGGTAACCGGTTTCTTGGGTCATTTAGCTATATGGGTAGAAGTGGAGGAGAAGGAAGGATATAATAAAATAGGTAAAGGCATTAAGAGATTTAATGAAAAAGATTTAGATAAAAGTAAAAAGGGATTAATCAACTATGGAAAGATCTTATAGATATGAAATTTTTTTATGAAAACTGGATGAGTTCGTGGATAAGTTTTAAAGAAAAGTATAAAGTGTTTTCTGGAATGTCAAGCTGGGAGAAGGATAGAGAAGCTAAAATATAGGCAAGTGAGTCAGGAAGTATTTAAGAAGTGTTAAAAAATAGGGCCTTTTTTTTTTGAGAAGGTGAAGAAAATATATCAGGAGACTATCAAGAAATGTTATACAAACAAAGGTATTTCTTACGAGGGGAAAAAGGAAGAGGTGGCTTTCTTTGAAAGAGTAAGAGAATAAGATAATTGAAGCATAATGAAGGAGATTGAAGTAATAAGGAAGCATACAGAGAATCATTTTGCAAAGAAAAACAAAATAGTTAAACAGTAAGGAGGAGAAAAGTTTGGAAAATACAAGTGTAGAAGAATTTAATGGAATTTTTAAAAATGTAACATGGAGAAAAGTACAGGAATGGACAATATTGAATATATGTATAATATAAAAGAAAGGTAAAAATTATGTTTTGTAGAAGTGTTAAATGAATGGTTAAAGATAGGAGTTATAGAAATATATTGGAATTGTGAAATTCATATGGAACATGAGAAAAAGATGATATAAGAAACTGGAGACCAATAATGAATAAGGAAGATTATAAGATATTTTTGAAAATAGGTAAAAGACTATGAAATAAAGTAGCTAAATTACTTAAATATACAAATTTTGGTAAGAAAGGGAAAGTAAGTCAGGATCTATTATGAATAATGAAAGAAGTGATAGACCAACATTATAAATAAAAAGGTAGAAACTAAAGATATGGTAGATGTGAACAAAGTCTTTGACAGAATACAATATGAATGTTTATGGAATATATTAAGGAATTATAAGTGAAAAGATAATTAATTTTTCCTCCTATACTGACATAATTATGAGAGTAATATTAAATTGATGGTTAAGTGAAGAAATAAAAAGTGTGTGGAATAAGGCAAGGATGATGTCCTGTGAGAAGCATTCTATTTCCTTTAGTTATAAATGGGGTTGTTAATGAAAAGAATGATGTGTTAAAAATTACAGGTTAGAAGATAACAGACGAAATATACATTCCAATAATTCTTGCATATTCAGATGATATAGTCTTAGTTGCTAAGGAAAAGGAGAGTATGGAAGAGGGAATTAGAAGCTAAATCAGTATTTAAATATGCTTGGTTTATGTATAAATAAATACAAAAGTAAAGGGTTTGAGTCTATGGGAAGTATAGAAGGTACTCAGTTTAATAATGAGGTCATAAATATATTGGGAATAGTATTTAGAAAAGGTGTGCATAGAGAGAAATAGTGGGAGAAAATTATACAGAAATTAAAAGAAATGTGTATGTTTTGGAAGTCATAAACTGTCATAAAGTATATTTAATAAATTCTTTCAGGCAAATTGGCTTATTTAGCAAATGTATATGTGATCCTGCCTGGGTATGAAAAATAGATTGCTCTTTGTATTTTGTTTTATATGGGGATCAATGTTAAATCCAGTTAGAAGAGGAATTTTGTATGTTAAGGAAGAGTAAGGAGGACAAGGGTTAATTAATCCAATTGTTCATTCAACTTCTTTGAATCTTTATTTATAGAGCTCTGGTAGGACTGAAAAAAGATAATAGGAACTTAATAGATCTTATATAAACATCATTTTGGGGGGAGAGGATAGATTTAGGGAAAAGATGTAAGAATTGTGTGAATGAAGATATAACAGTGTACCAAAACAATGTTCTTAATGGAAATTGGATATAAATAATGTGGGGAAAAATAGAAAATTGTATTTAAATGTAATAAGTGAACATTATTTTGTTTATCCATGGAAGCATTTAGAGAATGAAAAATGAAATGCTATTAAAATCAGATTTGCATATGGTGTAAGAAAATATATAAATGTAAAGATTTCTTGTGGAGACTTATAGGTAAACTGCCTGTTAAAGCTAATATGTCCTATAAACATATACAAGAAAGTGTGTATAATCCTGTAGGGAAGTTGAAACAACAGAACATGTATTTTTAAAGTGTTATAGAGTGAAGAAGTTATGGGAAAAATATGTGAAAAAAAGATGATGAAAGGTTTCAGAAATGTTGAAAATTTAAATATGAATATGTTTGAATATGGGTAATACAAAATGAAAACAGGTTAAGGAAAATGATATGATATTCTTTATTTTATGGACAATATGGAATGAGAGACTTAAAGTAATGTTTAATGGGAAATGGATATTCTCTGAGTTTTGAAGAAAATACATTTTTGACTTTGGAAAAGGTGGTGGAATGATTAAAGTATTTTGGGACTGTTTGTATTGTACATAAAAAGTGTTAATTGTACATGTATATTATGTAAATATATATAAGCTTGTACATAAAAAGTGTAAATTGTAAATGTATATTATGTAAATGTAGATATATATAAGCTGTGATCAATAGTGTTATAGGATCTTTTACATCCACCTGAGGTACCACTAACTCTGAGATGAAGTCTCACCCAAAGGATGGCAAGGATTGCACACCCAAGGGTGCAGTAACCCCCCCCCCCCAATGCTGCACTGCAGTGTTAGTACTGGAAAATTAATCCAAGTACCTGGCTTGAGAATAAAGCCCACAGTCTTCTGCACAAAAGGAGAGTATGCTGCCTGTTAAGCTTCTGGGACTACACACAAACACATTCATTTTCTAACACCCTCCAAGGAAAACGGCACTGATAGACAAAAACTGTGATAAGCAAATGCAGCAACATGAACTTCCTAGTATTCTATTTCTGGTTTGCTGAAATAACTCCAGAAGAAATAATTCGGATATGAATACTTTGGGTAGCATCATATCTCTCAACTTATTTGGTCAAGAATTCTGGACAAAACCCAAAATAATTCAGTGGGTGGTGGTGTGATGGTCATAAAATCAAGAACAATTTTAAAATTTTACTCAAATTCACAAAAAAAGTTAATAGAACAACATATTTTACATAAATATGCATTTTTGAACAATAAGAAATATAAAATTACGACTAATCACAAGCGATTGACAAAAAATAAAATTTTATGAGGGACTGGACAAGCAGCTGAAGCAAAATCACAGACATTCAGCAAAAACAGGGAGAGTTGAGAGGTGTGGGCAGCACTTAACAGGTCAGAATGCCTGGTCACAACCCATTCCGGGATTTTAATACTTTTTTTGAATATGCAGGATTTTAAATAATAATGTTATGATTTTCTGAAGTTTTTATGAAGTTTCAGCAGAAGAAACTTCCTAAAACTGAGATTAAAACTACATAGCCTCAAACTCTTAAACTGAAGCTTCATTTTCATACTTTAGTATGGTCTGACATCACCATAAATCCATCGCACCAACAAGCAAGAGAATTAAGGAAACTGCAGCTGTAGTCAATGTTCCATCTACAAAATATGGAGCACTGTACTATCTCTTGTAGGCTGGAACAAATGGGCAACATAGACTTTCCTAACAACTAGGGAGGGAGCTTGCAGCATGGTTAAAAATGTTTTACCACATGCCCAGTTCATTAGTCATTAGAGACTTGGGAGAAAGAAAGAACTCAAGTTGCAAAAGTCCAAGGCCTCAGATGGACAAGCCAAGCAACACCCCCCCCGCCTTACCACACGCCTAGTTCTTCAGTCCTCAGAGACACTTGGGAGAAAGAAACAACTCAAAAATCCAAGGCATCAGATGGGCAAGCCAAGCAACACCCCCCCCCTTACCACATGCCCAGTTCTTCAATCATTAGAGGCACGTGGAAGAAACAACTCAAGCTGCAAAAGTCCAAGGCCCCAGATGGGCAAGCCAAGCAACACCCCCCCCCCATCAAAAAAGAAGTGCAGTCAATTCCAATCAACATCAAGCAGTCCAATAATACATCATAAATACCATATCATCCATAACACAAGCAAAATAATTGCACTAAAGCCATAGTCAACTTTCAATCTTCAAAATGTAGAATACTACACTGTCTTGTGACATATTTACTAACAGTTAAACTGTGGAATTTACACTTATACTGTGGTATCAAAGAAGTTTTTATCTTTTTGCTTGTCAGAACAGTCTCAGTTATGACAGAAAAGTTTTCTTTGACACTATAAGATAAAAAAGTTATACAGTAGGTGTAATATATTGTTTTACCACACATCCAGCTCTTCAAACTCTTAGATATTCTCAATGTAAATTGAAAAAGTCCGTGATCCCTCCAGTCAAACAAAATAAGCAAATTAACAATCCACTTCCTTTCTTCCCATCTCAGTTATTTCATTGCTAATACTTTGACCCATACACGCGTGCATGCACATACCCATAAATTACAGTCACTTTTATGACTATACACTTATATTTGCTTGAGATCAAGTAAATGAATTAATTTATAAGTAATGGCCCAGAAATGCATCTCAGCTCACTGATGTCAGTACCATATGGTGCAACTCTGGTCTTCTCTCTCTCAACTTCTTAGCTCAAGAATCAAAAAAAAGGAGCAAAATCAGGAACAGCTTTTAAATATTTTTCTTGTATATTTACAACATTGATAGAATAACGAGCTTTATCTTTTCATTTTTGAATGATACAAAATCTGAAACTCCAGCGTTGTTGCCTCACAGCAAGAGGTTCTCCCATTGGATTCTCGGCTGGAGTGCAGGGAGTGCCTTCTGTGTGGAGTCTGCATGTCCTCCCTGTGGTTGGGTGGGTGTTCAAAAGATGTGCAATTGGGCATGCCTTGGTTGAATGTCGAGCTGGCACCTCGACGATTGTGAAAATCTACTACCAATCAGCGGACCGAATTTCCGCTGTGGCGACCCCTAACCGGCAAAAGCCGAAAGACAACAACAAAATCTGAAACTCCCATGCTTGTCATTACTTATTCACCACAATCTAAAATAATTTGCCAGTAGCCACAAATTTTAAAAGGAGCAGTCCAAAATCCCTTTCACTTTCTTTGTTCAAGAATTCTGGGTAAAGCCAAAAATAGTGGAGGACAATAAGGGACCAATGTTAAGTAACATTTGATGCATTTGTTAACCAGGTAAACCCAATGGACAGTGTCCTTGATAAGGGGTGAACCAGGAACACTGTCTAGTTAGATGACTTGCTCAACGTCTCAATGAATGCAAATGGAGGTAAAATGGTTCAAACCTTGCAATCCTTTGACTTACAAGAAGCAGTTTAACATAAGTACCAGGCAACTCCAAATTACTTAAAATGTTAACAGAGCAGTACGTGTTGAATGGAAGTGGATTCTCTGAACTATAAAACTATAATGGCTGACATTATTGACAGTAATCCTCAAGGATTTACCAGAAAAATAAGTTAATGAGGAATGGGGCTTAAACATAAGGCCAAAATCAGTGTTTTACAGAAATGGAAACAAATAAGTGGCAAATAACTCTAATTCACTTTAGCATAACAGTTTTTGCATCAACATGCATTTTCTGAATACTTGAACAACAAAACTATGAACCTCTAATTGACATTCCTTACTGACTATAAATGTTAGTGATTTTATTTTATTAATTTTTATTTGACATTTGTTAACCGGGTTAGTCCAACTGAGCCAGCAGCCCATTTTTAGTGGAGACCTAAGGAGAAAAGCTCCAGAGTTGTACAGACCAAAAGTAGTAAAATATACACAAAAATATTTATGCGTACAGAACAAAATATGAAAAGAAACTTCATATGATTAATACATTTTTTAACGCAACGGAATGTTGTTTGATGAAAGAAAGAGAAAAGAAAAGCAGTGTTAATATATATGTCTTAAGATAAGGTTTTAAAGTAGAACTAGATTATAAAAAAGAGAAGATAGTTGAAGTAGAGCTAAATATATACATATTTACATGTGAAGAAGAAGCCTAACTTGTGGTGTTCCAATGAAATAAACAGTGTGTTTAGAGGAAGTGGAGGAGTATAAAATTTGTGTACAAGATAATGGAGACAAAGGGGTATAGTGGATTAGGTAGGGTCATGCTAGGGGCAGGACTTTGTAGGTAGTTTTAGCTCCTTTTTGAAGTGCATGGAGTGCGAGATGGTTCTTATGTACAAGAGGAGTTTGTTCCAGGCTTGGGCTACAGTATATTTGTAAAGTAGTTTTCCGGTGTTTTTGTTAGGTTTATAGATATCAAGGAGTTGTTGATCGGAGGTACAGCGAGGACAATTAGGGGTGTGGTAGGATACAAGGGAGGACAGAGAAGGACAAGACAAAGGCTTGTGTAGAATAGAATGTGTGATTTGAAATTTTGACAGTTGGAGTTGGGGGAATTCTATCCATTGAAGTGAGTTGAGAGCAAGGCAGTGGTGAGAGTTGTGAGGTGAGTTAGTAAATCTAGCTATTTTGGGTATGTTTGTTCTATATTAGATAAAAGTGTAGACTGTACGTTAGTAAAGATTGGGGTTGCATAGAGAAGGGAGGGAAGGAAGAGTGCTTGAACTAGGGGAGAGTTTAGCATCAGAGGTATAAATTTTATTTCTATATAGAAGACCTAATTTTTGATTTGTAATACTTTGCTAGATATGCAAGTTAAGTTTTAGTTCATCATTGATTATGGTACTTAAACTCTTGGTGTGGGGTTCAGCTTTAATGATGGTATTGTCAAGGAATGTGAATACAAAGGTTGATTTATAGTGAGATAGAGGTTGAGGAAGAAATAGCAAAAGTTTAGTTTTTTGGGGGGTTAAGATAAGCTGATTGTCAGAGAGCTGCTTTCCTATGGACAGGAAAGAGTCTTGGGTATATGTGTGGAGATGAGCGATATTGTTGGAGATGGAGATGAGCATAGAATCGTCAGCATATTGAATAAGAGATGATTGTTTGCAAGAGGTATGGAAGATCATTGGTAAAGATATTGAACAGAAGGGGGCCCAGGATGGAGCTCTGGGGGACTACAGATGTGATGGGGGGGGGGGGGGCAGAATGTGAACCATCTGACTGATTCTTGCCTATTAGAGAGGTAACTAGTAAACCAGCCAAGTGAGGGGCCAGAGGGAGATTGAGATCAGATAGCTTAGAAGTAGAGAGTATGAAACAGAATCAAAGGCTTTGGAAAGGTCAAGGAAAAGACAGAATACTAGTTGGTTATTGTCTCTGGCCTTGGCTACAGTATGGGTAAAAGTGCTGTGGTTTGGCCTGACGCCATGCTGAATGGGATTTAGCAGGTTTTCTGGGATAAAAAAATCGAGAAGCTGAGTATGTATGCATTTTTCAAGTATTTTTAAGAGAGGGGAAAGTATGGCTATGGGTCTATAATTAGATGGGTCAGTAGAATTCCCACCTTTATGCAGTGGGACAGTAGAGAAGGATTTCCAGATGTCTGGGACTGTGGCTTCTTGAATTGATCTGTTGATTAGCAGAGATACAGGGTAGGTTATGAATTCAGCAGCTAGTTTGAGGAAGAAAGGAGGAAGGTTATCTGGAGACCAGTTTAAGGGAGAATGGTGTTTTGTTGTGCCAGTTAGAAGAGGTAGGAGGGATCAAAGTTGTGGTTGGTGGGAGTAAGTTTTTGGATATTATCTATGAAGTAATTGCTGAGAAGGGTGGCAGGTTCTATTGGGGGTATTATTTGGGAAAGGGGCGGGAGTGGAAGGGCTTCCAGGATGAAGAATTTTGTTTAGGATAGTCCAGAACTTTTGTTGGTTAGATTTTCTTTCGAATTGGGATGAGTTGTAAATGTTTTTCTTATCTTTGTTAATTTGTTTTTTGGAAAGATTCCTGAGTTTTCTGTAGTTTTGGAGCAGAGAATGTGATTTGGTTTTAACCCAAGATCTCCAAACACACTCTCTTTTATGCATAAATGATCAAGTTTCTTTAGTGAGCCAGGGGCCATAATTAGCTTAATTCTAATTCTTCTGGTAGGGGGAAGGGTTCTGATTTATCAGAAAATAAAGATATAAGTAAAGGTCTGGTAGATAGCACAGAATATTAAGGTTTTAAAACTTTAGTTAGCTACTTCCTATAGTCGGGGGTACAGGGTTTGAATCTTTCTACGTCCATTTGACTGTGTGACTCTGAGCAAGCCACTTAAACAGATAGTGCTCTTGAGTTGTCCTTTTATCTGGTTTAAAAGATAGAAAAACAAAAAAAAATAGGGAATACATCGAAGGCAAGGTATTTATATGTAAATTTTGATCAATAAGAGCAGAGCTAAATTATGGTGAAGTGGGGCCCCAGGCAGAGTAGTGGATCACTTCCCACCCATGCCAGTATTCTACTACTTGGCTGTCATTCACCAGTTACATAAAACACTGTTGCAATCTGTCAGTGTGCATAATATTTTCTTCTTTCCTTTTACAATGATCACAGAGATTTAGATTTAATTTAAAACTTTTATTTAAAAAATTATAACAGAACTGACAGCCATTTGATGAACAAAAAATATTCTCACATTGAAAACAGCATGAGTAGTACCAAATTGTTGAAATCCAAAAAAGTGCATTTCATACCCTTGTTCCTGCAAAAAAAAGTTAAATTAAAAATGCACTCATAATTAATATTTTGACTTTAAATTCATAGACTTCATATTGTGCAGTTGATTCACAGACAGTAAGTACACTGTCAATAGTGAACAAAAAAGTTGACAAGAGGTCATACCAAAAAAATATGGCTTGTGTGTAGAAGCCTCTGATTACTACAATCAATTCCTTCCATTACAGTATAACTAGTCTGGGATGTAGGATACACACATGTGGGACCATCAATTACAAACCCTTGTGTGACTGCAAAGATTCATATGTTTGCTTATGATAAAATGGATAATCAAATACATACATAATGACCTGAAGTGTATTTCAGCTCAATACTGTGAAAGCCATGCAGTGCATATCCCATTGCACACACACCATGCCAAGCCAACCTCTTAGTTCAAGAATCAGAGTTAAAGACACAGTAATCACTAACAGATTTTTAATCTTTCTTGCATATAGTTAAATGTTGCATTAGTACTCCTTTTCTGAAAGTCACAAACTCTGAAACACACATGCCTGACACTATTTAAAGACTAATCTGCAATATTTTGGCAGAAAGCTACAAATGTTACAAGGAACAGTCCAAAATCATTCTCAATTTCTTTGCTCAGGAGTTTTGGACAAAAACAAAAATATATATTTTTTTGGGGGGGGACAAAATGGACAGATTTTAAATACTATTTTTAGCCTATTTGTTAACAAGGTAAAACCCACTGAAGAAAGTGTCCCTTCTCAGGAGTAATCCAGGAGCACTGTCTGAGTGACTTGCTCACAGTTGTACTGTAGGTAAATGGAGGTGGGGAGGATTCAAACCCTGTACTTTTGACTACAGGAAACAATTCATTAACAGCTTAAAGCTTTAAGTGCCAGGCAACTCTAATTCACTTAAAAGGATAACAGAACTACAACAGGTGCTGCATGAACATTCATTTTTGAACAGTGGTATCTATGACATGCTAATGGCTATTTTACAAAAAAAAAAAAACTTAAGGGAAGTTTAGTGTGAAGAATTAAGACTCCAAGCCCTTACTGAGCTGCCTCAAGAACACGTGGTTTGATTTTTTTCTACTACCATCTGTGTGACTGAGCAAAGCGCTTAGCCAGAAGCCTGGTAACTGGGGCATTACACGCCCATAAATTACACACACAAATCGTGTGTGTGTGCGTATATATATATATATATATATATATATATATATATATATACACATACACACACATACATACACACATATATGTATATATATATATATATATATACATACACACCACATACAATGACTAAAATGTAGTAACCATCACTTTCCTTAAGATACTTCCTTCCTTCTTTCTCTCAACTGACTGTTTAAAATATAGAAATGTGCACCTCAGCCTCACTTAATCTTCCAACCAAAAGACATTCAAAAAGCATGCTGAAGAGTCAATCGCACTTGAACTGTACTCTCACATACAAATGCATGCAATAAGCTGTATATATCAAGTATTTGTTTTAGTATTCCCAGGGACTAGGACACTCAGGGGCACAAGCACTTTTGGGGGGGATAAGTGATGCCTCCCCAGAGCAGCCCATGTTGGTAACCTTTATAAAATATAAACATCTGCTACCTTAGGTACTTCCTACCTTTTGTATATAATTGCGTAATGATATTGATACATGTGTGTGTTCTCTCATAAGCTGCTAACAATCAGTTAACCAGAGTATTGATTCTTAATTGCAGTTCACACGTACATGTCTATAAATGTCTAATGATGGCTGGAAGATTTTTAGAAGTGTGTGTGTGTGCATGCGTCCATTTTGTAATACATGCACTGCTTCCTCTTTTGACTTACTGGAGTATTTTTTGGTGGTACCTACCTTGTCCTAGAGTGCATAATAAAACAGAGGAAAAGCAGCGGCTTGCTTCTCTTTATAGCCTGACTGCCTTGCTACATCCATAGATTAAAAATACAACAGCACACTCTAGGGGACATCTGATTACTAAAATAGATCTGGCGAAAAAACAATACCCTGATGCATCTAATTCTAATACAGGTATATAAATCCTGCAACAGTTATCCTATTCATACATATGTTATTATTACCAGTTACAGTGCAAGTCTTGCTCCTTGTCTCTGCTTGGGTTTTCTCCAGGTACATTGATTTTACTCTCACCTCCCAGAAAACATTGTGATTGATTGTTCTAAATTGTCAATATATAAGGATCTAAGACAGAGCAGTTCATTTACCTAAAAAATAAACCTATTCTTCACTCTCATTTAGACCACTCAACTGTCCCTATTTTAGAGCAACATTCCCATTTTCAGGCCTGATTTACCTTTGCATATGATTTACTTATTTTTGAGGTATGTCTCTGTTTCAGGCTTAATTTATTCCTTCGCACAATTTTCTAAATCGCCCTTATCACATGTGATATTTGAAGTTGTCTAGTACATAGAACGCCACACTACATGATCAACATTCTAGTGGCACCAATAATTTAAAGAAGATGCACACTTTATATCTTCCCTTTTCAAAATGAAAATTAAACAACTTTGTGTTGTAGCATTTCGCAACACAGTTCATTAAAGTCTAGAGATTTTACACGGTCTGTTTCATGTGTCTAGATTTTTCAGTCCTTTTTGTTGCTCTCTTTTTTTAAATGTTTTTGAGTAATATTTCTTTCTGGAAGAGGGAAAAGTTATGTCTTACAGTAAAGTCTCCCTTAACCATGTCCTCTGGGGATTCATAGATGCTGGTTAAATGTTTTTTCCAATTGCTTCAGATACACTTTGCAATTTTTGATTGGCTCATATGCTAGTATACGAGCCAATCAAAAATCCCAAAGCAGAGCCTCTTCTGTTCAATACTGAACAGTGAGCTGTTCCTCATTGAACAGACGAGGCCCTCCTTTGGGACTTTTGGCTCGTACCCTGTCATATGAGCCAATCAAAAATGGCAAAGTGGAGCCTCTTCTGTTCAATGCGGAACAGCCCACTGTTCCATATTGAACAGAAGAGGTTCTGCTTTGCCATTTTTGATTGGCTTGTATGCTGGCATACGAGCCAATCAAATGACGGTTGAACTCTTCCACATTGAGTAGAAGTGGCTCTGGTTTGCGATTTTTAATTGGCTTGTATGCTGGTATACGAGCCAATCAAATGACAGTAGAACTCTTCCACATTGAGTAGAAGGGGCTCCGGTTTGCGATTTTGATTGGCTCATATGCTGGCATTCGAGTCAATCAAATGTCGGTTGCTTGAGTCCGTATAAAAGGGGTTTTACTGTATTTGGTATTCAGTTTTTTTGCAAATTAGATGTCTGGATTTTTGGCTGGGTGTGCCTATTTTTCAAGGGCCATTTTACCTATTCTCAGTATCTGCAGGTTGAGTGGTATGCTTCCATATGAAATGGGTGACCTGGCCTTTGACCCATGGCTTGCATTCTTGCTGGACAGTGTATCTGGTACCTTTGTTATACGACTGTTTCAATATTGGTTAAATTGACTTTTACATTGAAAAGATCTTCAGATCAGTGCTTTTTCATATATTTGATAAGGCTCTTGATGTAAGTATTCCTTTTAACCTACTAATTCTTTTGTATTGAGCTGGGAAAGCAGGATGTAAAATTTCTCCTTAGGAAGATGTAGCATTCTTCCTACTTATAATCTGTTGAACTAAATGACCAGGACTATAATATTTTTTTCTTTTGAAGGTTAAAAGTTAACATGACGCATTCCTAAATAATAGACATGTTTTAATGAACACTCACATGTAATACTCATGCATCAGCATATACATAGGTATGTATATGAAGAAAATAAGACTG
Source organism: Protopterus annectens (assembly GCF_019279795.1). Classification (NCBI taxonomy): domain Eukaryota; kingdom Metazoa; phylum Chordata; order Ceratodontiformes; family Protopteridae; genus Protopterus; species Protopterus annectens. Next base: position 1,202,173,366 of record NC_056739.1, on the reverse strand, counting down.
AGATAAATTATTTGGGTTAAATTAATATAGGGCTGTTCATGTTAATTTACTGTTTTGTATTCCACTTGAATTCCTGTAATTTATACACAGATATTTATATATATATATATATATATATATATATATATATATATATATACACATTTATAGGTTCATAGGTTGGTACTAGGCTATTGGCCCTAGGGCCTATACAAGCCTAACCATAACAATTCCCTGGCTATTTCTTCCCACACTATTTACTTCCCTGGACCCCTGTCTAGCAGGGAGACTGATGTGATCCCTGGGGTGAATTTCCTTTCTCCCATCCAATCATCAAGGTTCTTTTTGAAGAGGGCCAAAGAGGCGCTCCTGCTTGACATGTATGGGCAGTCTATTCCAGAGTCTGGGAAGTCTCTGGGTCAGGAACCTATCCCTCCAGCATGCTTTGTTTGTTGTGATGACAAGATTTAGATCCCTGGAGCATGTGGCTCTGAGGGATTGGGATTTCTTTAAGTGTAGCATGTCCAACAGCTCTGGGTTTGACATGGCCTTGTATGTTAAGCAGAGATCACCTCAGAGTAGACGATATGCGACAGAGTATAGCTGGAGTTTTTTAAGGCGGTCAGCATAGGGCATCTGCTTTAGGCCTGTGATTCTTTTAGTGAGGTATTTCTGTGGCCTTTCCAGTTGTTGCAGATGTCTTGAGAGGTACATAACAAATGGGGCTTTGTATTCTATAATGGGTCTAATGAGGGATGAGTACAGTGGGACAATGACCTCCTTTTTTCTGGATGAAAAGCCCTTAGTGATGAGGTGTGCCACATAGGATTTCCTGACTGTTGTGGCCTTGTGGTTATTGAAGGTGAGACCACTGTCCACCTGTGTCCCTAAGTCTCTTATCACACTTTCGGTGTTTAGTGTACTGCCACCTATGTGATAATTCACGTTTACATGTTTTTTCCCAAAGGGGATAACTATACATTTCTTGGCATTGAGCTTGAGCCCATGGCTCTGGCACCAATCATCTGTTTCTGTAAGGCCCTTTTGTAGAGTATCCACATCATTTGGGGATTCAATAATGGCTCCCAGTTTGCAGTCATCTGTGAACTTTGTTAGCCAGAGTCCCTTAGTGTTGGCCTGTACTTCAGAGAAGTAGATGCCAAACAAGAGAGGTCCCAGGACTGAACCCTGAGGTACTCCACTTGTCACTTGTCTGGAGCTGGATTTGGAGTCAACTACTTTTACAGTGTGAGTTCTGTCAGTAAGCCAATTGGCAATCCATCAAGTGACATAGGGATTAATGCCCAGCTTAGCAAGTTTATCTATGATTCCAGAGTGGGGGTTTGGTGTCAAAGGCCTTGGCGAGGTCCATATAGGCAGTGTGGACTGCCTTACCTTTGTCCACGACTCTAGAGACTGATTCAAAGACGTCAATAAGGTTCAGGAGACAAGATCTGCCCTTCACAAACCCAAACTGGGTGGGGTCTAGTGTTTTAAGGTTGCCAATGTCTTTGTTTATACGTTCCATGGCCTTGCAGATCAGGCTTGTCAGACTGATGGGGCAGTAGTTTCCAGGATCCAAGGTGGATCCCCCCCTTGTGGAGTGGGATAACTGTAGCTGTGCGCCACTCAGTGGGCACGAAGCCTGAGGTGAGGGTATGATTAAACATGACACTTGGGTGAGGTGCCAGTTCATTTTGTAGTTCATGTAGTACACAGCCCGGGATGTCATCTGGTCCCATGGATGCTGTATTCTTAGATTTGGAGAGTGCGTTTTTTTTACCTGTGTGGCCGTTATTACTGGAATTTAGCAATCTTCCAGTATTGAGATGGGCCATTTAGGGGGTGAGGGGGGGGGTGAAGGTGGCACTGAATCGATCTGCCAGGATATTGGCAATATCCTTGGGATCAGTATATTTAATGCCATTCTGTTGTAGCTCAGAGCTGATCTGAGCATTGCCATTTAGATTCTAGACATAGTTATAGAATGCCTTGTGGTTGTCTTTGGAATCTTTGGAAATTTTATTTTCGTATATATATATACATACATATATATATATATATATATATATATATATATATATATATATATATACATACACACACTGCAGTTGCCATTTTATTCTTAATGTTAATTTATTAGACTAATTATTTTACTTGTATTAATTTACTAGCATGCAGTATTTTATTTGGTTTTAGGTCTTTAACCTTTCATTATATATATTTTAGTGACATCTAGTGGCTTTTTTGTGACACATCCCTTTGCACTACATGCATAAGTGATTAGATATGATTTTGTACTTTCCAAAATTTACAAAGTAAAGCACTGGTCATTTTATTCACTGGTAATTTATATGATGATTGGTCACATTTTATATTAGCTATAAGCTGCATATGCTTGTGTGTGTGGAGTGCAGACTTCTGTGTGTACGTTTGCTCTGAATGCACTGCAGTAATGTGGAAATCAGATTTATGAAGTTTAACATGGATGTGATAGTACAACTTAGCATTTTTAGAAAATATTGGTCATTCTGGGGTACTGGTCATTCTGGAGTACTGAACAAATGCAAATAAAGTTCTTCTTTGGCACTGCATAATATATGGTAACTCAAAATAAGTACCAGGATTACAGAGTACACAACAGCCAATATGCACAGCAAAATAAAAACACATAAAATAATTTAAAAAGTAGTGTAATGGGGCATACATAATTAAACATGTTTTTTTCCCTCTCATTATTCATATGCAGGAGATGAAAAGAATGCCTTGGGAAGGCACTTTCAAATGGTAAATGCAAGGTTGCCTTTAAGTTTTTAGTACTGGATGATATTACAAATGCTGAGAGAATGTTCAATGCTGAGGGTGAACTACGGTGGTTGGACTATTCCTCTCAGGTTAAATTAAATGCTTGTTACCCCCCAGAGCTGAACAGTTGAGAAAATTTTGTAACTTATTTAAAAAGGAAGGGGTTAAAACATTAATTGATATCTAAGCATATGATTAGATTTTAGCATTTAAGCAGTTTTAATAATGCAAGTTTAGTCTGATGAAGTCTGAGTGTGTTTAAGAGACGAAAGCGCTTACTGAAGTTTTTTACAATAAAGTGTTTTGTGTTTTTTTTACTGACTTTTTATTATTTTGTTTACGTGAGTTAGTTTGGTTTGTACTGTTTAGTAATATTAACTGTTTAGCTGTGAAATCTTGAAGCAAGTAAGGACCCTGTATCTAAACAACATAGGGATTCTAGGGTAACTGCTGCTACAATAGATGTGTAACCAGATAAAGAGTTTGTTTTTCCATGCCCAAAAGTGTTGGAGTAACTGAAGTCACCAACTAACAGATCCCTTGAACTCTAGCTTCTAGCTTCCATGATGTCTTCAGGGGACATAGGTATGTAATGTGTGGTTTATACAGATGAAGAGTTTTGCAGTGTGTAAATAAAAGATGGCCAATGCAATGCAAGTAGGATATGACAACAGTAATGTGAACTGCTAAACTTCACTGCTAGCCCTGGTATCCTGTAATATCTGATGACCATCTTTAAATGCCCAGCATTGCTGAGGGACATGATTAAGCTCACTGTAAGTCCTACATGAACAAGAGTGGACGTGGACAGGGAGTGAGAGGTAGACCATTAAAGATGCCCACCCCCGGCTGTAAGAAGATGACAGCACTACCCAGAACACCCTTAGGGTCTACACCAGCCCCATCCTGAATCAGAGAATGTATGGGGGCTTAAGGAGAAGGTTGTAGACCCAGTGATATAGGGCAATGAAGTGCTCAAAAAATCTGGTCAGCTTAGAGTTTTTGGGAGGTAGGTGTTTAGGTTTTTTTTTATTATCTGCTGCATGATTCAGTTGCTTTCTTGTTGTTTGTCTTGCCATTTTATCAAACTGCTGCACAATTACCATATACCTCTGAACTGTCTAGATTTTTGCAGAATGTCCAAATTTTCGCCTCATATTTTTGGTCTATTTCTCATAAAATTGTGGTTTTCTAGCAAATCATTGAGGATCAAAGTCAGAAAATAATGACAGGCATTTGAGTTTCAGACTTCATACACATCAGAAAAGTCATGTTAATTGAAAGCCTGTTATTCTATTAACTTTCTAAGTTTATAAGAACAATATTTAAAAATTGTCCCTATTTTCCAGCCTTTGCCCCCCCCCCCCATAATTAATGTATTTGTCCAGATTTCTTACTCTAAGAGGTTGAGAGCTATGAGTTTCCAGTATAGTAAGAGGATGTCTGACTTGGTTATAATGTATACACTAATCAATCATGTAGCACTGGCTAACTGCATTATTTCTCATCCTAGAAGATGAAAATTTGGTTTAATGACTGGTACTATACAAAAAATGGTGGCATGACGCAAATAAGGAAGTAATACAAAGTCATCATGGAGATCTATAGTCTGTAAACCTCTTGTGATGATGTACAGTTTTTGTCACATGCTTTTATTTACAATCATGAGTCATAACAGTAACTTGTTTATATCTATCTCTCTCTCTTTCTCTATATATATTATATATATATATATATATATATATATATATATATATATATATAGGATCACTACATAATCTCGAAATGTTGGAATACCGAATTCCAAAATCTCGAGATTATGTAGCCGAAACCCCTAAATACTGAAAGACCAGAAGCGCAAAATTCAAAATCCCGATGTTCGGAGATATTGAAGTAGCGCTTCTGGTGTTGCGGTTTGTTGCTGGATAGGTGGAATTACAGGTAAGTATCTATGTGTAAGTGTGTTGGTTAAGGGCTTTAGTGTGTGTCAGAGTGTGTTGTGACTGTGATGTGTGTGTGTGAGGGACTGTAAAAGGTGTGAGTGCATTTCCCTTGTGTGTCTGTGCGATCTCGGAGTTAGTATATTTAATAAGGGAGGTGTAGGGGTGCAGCCCCCCACATGGGAGGGTGCTGGTGGTTTGCCCCCCTGCTTATCTGTAATGTAGGATGATATGTTTGATTGTGGGGGGAAGTTGTGTGTGTGTGTGTGCTGTATTTGTGTTGTACGTTCAGGATTTTGAATTTCCCGCTTCTGGTCTTTCGGCATTTAGGGGTTTCGGCTACATAGTCTCGAGATTTTGAAATTCAATATTTCAAACTTTCGAGATTATGTAGTGAACCCATATATGCACACATGCACACTTACATATGATGTCATAACAGTTATTCGTAAAACTGTTTTCTGATATCCTGCTTCTAAGCCAAACTGGGTTGTATCTATGTTATTGTATCATTCTGTTTGCAGCATGATGCTTTAACACCCAGTATTGTATACTGCAGATGTCCATAGGAAGACTGAAGTGTCTGTAGTGCAAGTTGTTCATTTAATTCAATGTGGCCTCCTCTCCCCATACACACACATTACCACCACCATTGAGGATTTATGTTGCCATATTATAGATGCTTTAGTAGTGGTGCTTTTATTGTAATAAATGGATCCCTCTGAGCTCCCCGTAGAGCAAAATGTATCTGCTGTTTACTGCTGACTATATCATCGCTCATGGTGGTCAAACATTTTAAGAATGATAGCGGAGTGACATCTAGGCAAGGATTGCAAGAGAAAGGAAAATGAACATTTTCTTGGAAGCAGGGTGGCTTATGTCAACTGGCACACTAGGCAAAAGGAAATCATGCCCCCCCCCTCACACACACAAACCACCTGGTGGTACCCTGGCCTGGCCTACCTACACCATCCAGGTTACTCTTTTTCTTCCTTTTTCTCGGAGTTTCTCTTACTCTTCATTTTTCCTGCTTTTATTCATTAAGTACAATTTATGTAGGCAAGACAGTGTAGTAAATAAATAACTGCATTGAGCTGGCAAGAAGCCATGGGGGATTTATTTTATTTACTTATTTTTTTTACATTTGTTTATCGGGAAATGTCCGACTGGGCAGAGCTACCCGTTTTCAGTGGTGACCTGGGGAGAAAAGCTCCATAAAGTAATAGAATAGAGAATATGTAAAAATAGTAACATTTGTACTATCACACACTAATAATGTACACAGTAAAACAGGTAATATAAACTTTCAAACAATGGCATCATTTGCACCACAGATTAGTAGCTGCACAAATTTATACATGTAGTAAAAACAGAGTGAAGACTGCATAAAGTAGTGAATATATATAATAGATACATCAATAATCGCACACAGTAAACTGTGAGTATGCAGAGTAAATTATGCTAATAAGCATTCTGTCCAATTTTAGAGGGCTAGTAGTTCTGTATGCAACAGCTGTGAGATGAATAAGAGGAGGCGCGAGTAGGAATATTGGTAGGATTTACCCAGGGCTAGAGCAGGAGCATATCTGTGAGTTGGTAAGTAGTACTTAAGAAGGTTCTTAATGTTATATATGCTATCTAGTGATTGCATATCTAGAGGAATTCTATTCCATGTTTTTGTGACAGCACTAGTGCAGAGGGAGTCCCTGGAGTTATAATTACTTTTATAAATTTCAACCAATGACTTGTTGGTACTTCTTAGTGGACAATTGCTGGTATAGTGGTAGTCCTTATAGGGCTGCTTTTTTGGGTTGATAGAGGATTTGGTGGACTATTGTAAGTTGGTTAAAGGTTAACAGTTTTGGTAATTCTAACCAGGATATTTTTTTAAGGGATTGGCAATGCTGGGCTCTATAGGATGAGTTGATGGTCAATTTTGCTATTTTGTTATAGCAGATAGTTTGTTTAGGTCACTTTTGTTTAGGTTCATTAGTACTGGGGAGGCATAGAGTAGTGTGGAGATGGGTTATTGCAATGGTGACTTTACCATTGGAGGTTAGGTAATTTTTGCATCTATAGAGGGTACCTAGTTTTTTGTGAACTTTTCTGATGGTTTGTGCTCCGTTTGTCAAATTTCATATTGTGATCTATGATTACTCCTAATAGTTTAGTTTGTGTGACTGGTGTGATAGGGGTATTATTGGATTATGTTATTTTAAATAATGGAATTGGGCCAATAGCTTTAGAGGGATGGAATAACAGTTGGGTATCTGTAGGGTTGAGTATTAGGTGTGATTCAGACAGCCATTTTTCTATTGCTGTAAAGGATTCTTGGGTGATTTGTTGTAATTGTTGGAGTGATGGGCAGAGCAGATTAGGGTAGAATCATCAGCATATTGGATGAGGTCGGCATGGAGCATGGATTTATGTAGGCTTTTGGTGAAGAGAAGGGATCCAAGGATGGATCCATCAGGAACACCTAAGTTTACATTGAGATGGGAGGATAGGGTGTTTTCCCATTTTACGGCTTGTTGATGGGTTTGAGAGATAATATTTGACCCATGATAGTGTGGAGTTGTGTAGTTTGAATTCCAAGAGTAGGGTAAGTAGCTTGGAATGAGAGGCTATGTCAAATGCTTTGGAGAGGTCCAACAAAATGGTAGAGACGAGATCATCTTTGTTCCTTTGTTGATATTGGTGAAACTGATAAGGGCGGTAGTGGTACTATAGTTGGGGCAGAATCCGTGTTGTGTTTCAGCCAAGAAATTGTTAGTTATTAAATAGTTTAGTATTTGGGAATGCATGCATCTCTCAAGGATTTTTGATATGGGGGATAGTATGGTAATTGGACGGTAGTTTGATAATTCGGTTGAATTGGTGCCTTTGTGTATTGGTATTATATGAGAGATTTTCCAGAGGGTTAGAATAGGTCAGCGATTGACCTGTTTATTAATGTGGAGACGGGGTATGAGATTGCTTTGGCTGCAATCTTGAGGTATTCACCTGGGAGTCTATTAGCCGCAAGAGGAGTGGGTTTTAGTTTTGTCAAGTATTTATATATTGTGTTGGTTAGGACTTGTTGAAAGGAGAAGCAGTTTTGGTCAGTTGCTGGGGTTTGAGGTTTGTGTGAGTTGCAGGTGAGCTGCTTTTAATCAGATTTTGAATGAAGTTAGTAAACTATTCATTAAATTGAGTTGCAGTGTTGCTAGTGGATGTGTCAATATTGGGGGGGGTGAAGTATTTTATTGATAGCTGCCCAAAATTTTTGAGGGTTTGTTTTGTCTGAACATCAGAGTAGTGTTTTTTCTTGTCAATTCTTATTTGTTTTTGGACTTGTTTCTTAGTTCGAGGTAGTTTTGTCTATTTTGGCTGACTTTGTTTTGACGCCATGCTTCCCATGCCTTATCTCTCTGTTTTAGGCATAGCCGGGTATTTTTCTTAAGCCAGGGGGCATAGTTGGATTTTCTTCTTATTGTTCTAGTTGAGGCAAGCTGGTCAAGTATGTTTAGGAAGGTAGAGTTGAAGTAATCAACTGCTTTGTCCAGGGGGAGGTTTAAGAGGGGTGACAAGTTACAATGGTGTAGTGCAGTTATGAGGTCCTAGGATTTAAAGTTATTTGTATAGCGTATTTGTTGTAGGGAGGAGGTTTTTATGGGTTTAATTTGGTGCCTTAGGATGAATGTAGGTTGGTGGTCACTAAGACCGTCAGGTAGTGTCCCAGAGTTATAGGGCTGGGAGGTTTGACTGATAAGGAGCTAGTCTAAAATGGACTCTTTCTTGGAGGATTTGTCAATTCTGGTAGAGGTTTGGATTAGTTGAGTGAAGTCATGTAGGTTTATGAGAGTAGCGGTGAGGGGAGAGATATATGTGGACCAGTCAATATTGAAGTCACCTAGTATGAGTGTTTCCAGGGGGAGAGCTTGGGATAACCAGTGGAAAATAGCTATTAGTGTATCAATGTTGTTACTGGGGGGAATATATGCACCAATTATATTCAGTTGTTTTTGAGTATTGAGTTTTACTTTGATGAATAGGGTTGCTGCATTACTAAATGTAGGGGGATTTTTGTTCATAATGTCAATAGTAAGGTTGCTTTTGTATAATATGGCAATACCACCACCCTTTTTGGATGTTCTGTCTTTCCTGAGTAGATTATAGCCTTAGGGAAGTAACTCATTGTCATTAATATGTGGCTTGAGCCAGTTCTCTGTGAGGAGGACAATATTAGGGGAGTACAGGGACAGGGTTGCATGTAATTCCTCTGTTTTGTTGAGTATGCTTCTTATGTTAATATTAAGAATTAGTAGGTCTATTGTATTCCTCTGGGAGTTTACAATAGATGTTGCTGGGAATGGGAAGGTTTTGGAATCTATTGCAGGACCAGGATTTGGGTGGATGTCACCACTGATTAATAATTACAATGCAGTATGGACAACGGCTTGTAAGTATTTAGTCATGCATAGGTGGAATTGTAGGGAGAAACAGTTTTACTTATTATACTGGAGGAGGTTGAGTGGGGCTAATTCAACATGAGGAAGTTCAACAATTATTGATGAGACAGGTACTAACGCTGGATCTTGTTTTGGGGGAGTTGGGTTGGTGGATGATTGGGATGGGGCTAATATTATGATGGTATGAGGTGATGTGGGCACCAATAAGTGATATGACTATAAATAATTGCAGTGTTATTGTTCTGTGCATTAATCATTTAAAGAGATTTTGTAGATAAGCTGGGATATTTTTAGTTTGAGTGGAGTTTTAACTTAAGGTATTTGGATGTATGGTGAAGGTAGTTTTACTGGGTTTTAATTTATCCTTTTCATTAGATGTTGATAGAGTGTAGGAAGTGGAACATGTAGTGGGTGTGATACATGTATAATTTGAGGTTGTAGTGGGTAGTGGTGGTTATTAGAAATTAGCGGAAGTGACACAGAAATAGGAGTTTAGGGAGATGGGTTTTGATTGGATGGCAGTAGAAGGGGGTTGTAGTCTACTTGCATATAAATGTAATGAAAGAAGGGGTGGGTGGGAATGGGGTAGGGTAGCGGGGTGGAGTGTACCTGATGCAGCAAGGGTGAACAGAATAGGTAGAACCTGCATCCCAATTCACAGCAAGATAAACAATCAGTAAATCAAGCTACAGACTAGGTGAATCCTGTAAAAGTATGAGGTTAGCCAATAAAGATATTAAAAAGTTGTCTATAATAGTTACTATAGAGTTGCAGATGCTTTCCAGATGTGTTTTTACATTTTTAATCAAGCTTTACATTCAGTGATTGCCTGAACAAAACTCATGGTTAAGGGAAAAAAATTCAGTGTCATTTTTCAACTTGAATTTTTTTCCTAAATCATTCTAACACACCCTCATTAACTAAGCTTAGACTATAATAAATGAGATGGAAATAACTGCATTAAGCCATGGGGGTTCTCATTCAATGATGACCTGAACAAACATCATGATTAAGGGAAGAAATTAAGTCTTGCTCTTCAATTTTGGTTTTCACTGAATCCATTCAACACACCCGAACTGACAAAGACTATTCTGTAAGAACTAAATTAAGTTGGGGGTATTAAGCTAGGGGTCTAGAGACTGCTAGGCACCAGAATTCATGGGGTTATAGATGCTCTGAAGTGAGCTTTTTACCAACCTTTTGATTCAGTAATGGCCTGAACAAAAATCATGCATACAGAAATAAATCCAATTGTATGCTTATTTTATTTCAAGGAAGAAGCAAGTTATATCCAAGGCTTAATTAATGCTCAGTCAACCAAACAGCAGTGCATAATACAAATAGAAGGCAAATGCTTATGGTACATAAATCATATGTGGGAATAGTGCCTGCCACATTTCTGTGTGTCCTGTCTGGTGTTAAAATGGGATGAAAATTAAGGGAGAGACCACAATCATATTTCAAGTCACTGCTGTTTTATATTTATATATATATATATACACATATATACACACATCTGTATCTGTATCTATATATATATATATATTTATATATATATATATATATATCACACACATAGAGAGAGAGAGAGACTTTACTTACCCATCCATAGACTGGGTAAATTATACGTGTTCTAACTCACTTGTCCAAAGGTTCTTAGACTTTAACTCCAGTGCATGGACCAGCTGGTTGACTCCCCCACAAGGGGCTCAAACATCCTGGACCTAGTGCTTACCAACATGGGAGACCTCTGCACCTCCCCCAGAGTGTGACCATCCCTGGTGAGATCTGACCACAAATCTCTAGAAGTAACTATAAAATAAGACCCCCCCCCCTTAGCAACAACTAGACTACAAAAATTCTACAACCTCTTTCTTGATGGCATAAATAGCTTCATAGCCCCTTCCCCATTGATGGAACAGACACCTATTCTGAGTTATACACCAATACTTTATACAAGCATCTGTACAATTGTATTGACTCTGCTGCACCAGAGAGAACCAAAGCAAGATCTTCAAGGAAAAATAAACCTGCCTGGTGGACAACTGCCATTAATAGGCTATACAATAGGAGAGAGAAATTGCTAAGAGTAGGAAGGAATGGTCTAAAAAGTGGAAACACTCCCTCCTCAATTTAAACAAGCAGATAAGACTCCTAGTGAAGTCCTGCAAAGCTAACTACAAATCCATATTTGCTTCCCTAACTAAGGATAACCACAAGGTATTCTTTAGTTACATCTGTAACCTCAAAGGTAAGGCCCAGATCTCTGCTGAACTCATAGTTAATGGTGCTACATATATAGAACCTATGAATATAGCAAACCTACTGGCTGACAGGCTGCATGAAAACTTCACTCCTCTGCCCCCCCACATATATCCCAAAGTATCCCTAACACCTGTCTCCCACCTAGTATCTCCAAGAAGCAGGTTTTAAATTCCCTCTCCAAGGCCTGTATGGGACTAGACAACATCCTGGGCTTTTTTCTAAATGGGTTAAAACAGGAATTAGCATCACCATTGAGCACGCTTTTCAATCACAGCCTAGGCACTGGTTTCATCCTAGAGGAATGGAAAACAGCTACCTTCATCTCTTTGCACAAAGGGGGTGCATTCATGGACCCCGGGAACTATAGACCGATTACCCTGTCCAGCCTTATCTGCAAGGCCATGGAACAAATCATCATGGACCTTATTAACAAAGATATAGAAAACCTCCAAACACTTGACCCCCACCCAGTTTGGCTTTGTCAAGGGGAGATCATGGCTGTTAAACTTGGTGGACATCTTCGAGACAGTCACCAAAGCCCTAGACTAGGGCAAATCTGTGCATACATCCTACTTAGACTTAGCCAAGCTTTTGACACAATCCCCCACTCAGGCATCATTGATAAACTCACCCAGCTCGTTATCAACCCATATATTGTCAGGTGGGTTGCAAACTGGCTCACAAATAGAACTCATACGGTCAAAATAGAGGACTCCTCCTCCTCCAGCAGACCCATAGCCAGTTGTGTTCCACAGGGATCAGTTCTGGGAATCACTACTGTTCAGAATTTACTTCTCTGAAGTACAGGATAAAACTAATGGACTGTGGCTGACAAAGTTTGCTGATGACTACACACTGGGAGCAATCATTGAAACTCCTAGCAATGTCAGCTTCCTGCCGAAAGGTCTTACGTAGACTAATGACTGGTGCTAAAGTCATGGTCTTAAACTTAATGCAAAAAAAAAAAGTATTATCATTCCCTTCAACAAGGGGATGTTCCTGCAAACTACCACATCAATAGCAATACCCTAAGTACACAGTCAGTGGTGAGAGATCTGGGCACACAGGTTGACAGCAACCTTAACTTCGATCACCATGTCCACAAAATGGTAAGAAGGGCATTTAATATTGTTCATCTCATAAGTAAGGGCATTGCCTCCAGAAAAAACCTGTACTCTTCCCTCATCAGGCCAATAATAGAATACAATGCTCCCTTTGGAATGATCCTTTCCAAACACTTGCAGCAAATGGAGAAACCACAACGGTTCCTTACAAAGAAACTTCAGAGCCTTCAAGATTTGTCTTATGCGGACAGACTGACATCATTATCACTTTACTCTGTGTCATACAGACTGCTCAGAGGTGACCTGTGCCTTGCATATAGAGCAATCTCTGACCAGCTTTAATGGAAATGCTGCATATTTGCAAGTCAAATGACACATGGGTCACTCACTTAAGGACCTTAACCTCGTATGTGAAATCAACAGAACTTGCTGGAGAGACAGAGTTGTCTCACAGAGGTTGCCTAACCTTTGCAACAAGCTTCCTATTCATGTTAAACAAAGCCCTTATTTAAGCGTAATTTGGATGATTGAACGGGTAACCGAAAATTCATCCCAGGGGTTTCACCTGTGTCCCTCTTGGGCAGGGGCAATAGGTGCTGATTTTAGTGTCTGCTTGAACCAGACACCCTTGGGAACATGGGTTGAACTTGGCTAGGATTGTAAGGGCCCTGAGGCCATTAACCCAGTAACCTCCTATGATCCTATATATATATATATATATATATATATATATATATATGCACATATGGATCCCTATCACATGTCAGAAACCTCATTTGACTGAAACTTCAAAAATGACTGAAACCCATAATACTTAATTTCAACGTACTAAATTTTACACTGGACCATATAAAACCAGATTAGGCGGGGGGCTACACCCCCACATCCCCAGAGTGGGGGGCTGTGTCCCCCACCCCCCAGCTATGTATACTAACTCCAGGATTTCACTACAGTGAGGAAGAGGACATAGTAGTGGCAGCATGTAGACTACTGAAAGGTATGTGAAAAGTATATACTCTTTTCCCCACTGTAGTGCAATCCTGGAGTTATATATAGTTGGGAGTGTGTGGGGGGCGCAGCCCTCTACATTGGTGGTGTGGGGGGCATAGCCCCCCACCTATTCTGGTTTTATATGGTCCAGTTTACAATTTAGTATGTTGAAATTCAGTATTATGGGTTTCAGTCAAGTGACTTTTCAGTCTTGAAATTTCACTCTTATGGTTTCAGTCAAGAGGTTTCTATCATATGATAGGGATCCATATATATATATATATATATATATATATATATATATATATATATATATATATATAGCATGTCTTGCGTGTGCCCCTTTGATGTCACACTTTGACAAAAGTGAAAAAAAAAACAAAGAACATATTTCCTGTCACACGTATAGAAACAAAACAGAATGTTTGTTTACCTTCCTCCAAAAGATAGCTACATGTATACGCAGCCAATGTTTTACTGTGAGGAAAAAAAAACAGTTACATCACTGTTTTCAACTTACTTTTATAGAGTACACTGCTCCTGTACAAACTAAGTTAACCTCTGTGTGCCCCTCTGAACTTTGTGAGGAATGTTTAAGAAATAATGATCATACTGTCCCCAGCCCAACACAAGATAGTGACCTTTATGATGTGGAAGAAAAGTTAAAGAAATAATGACATCATCAGTAGCTCCCCACACAAGCTACGGTGACCTTTTGTGTACACCTCTAAACAGGGCTAATTTTAGACTATGTGGGATACAGGGCAGAGGCCACAACAAAATCTGTGTCAAAATCCACTTATACAGCTTTAGTGTGTGGGGGCTACCAGTCTCCTAAAAGCTCTGAAGGTCTGGGTATTCTGTGATGAATTTTATCCCTTTTAGAAGTGACTGTAAACTGAGTAAGTGACAAGAGAATTGGTTGCTTTCATCCAGATAATCCCCAGTAAGCAACTATTGCCATGTCTATGTTCAATTCAATTGTCTGATTGTGATAAAAGGATAACCTGCTTGCAACTGAAACACATTTCACCTTTGGGACGGATTTCAAAATAAAGTTACAGACAGTGCGGCACGCCAAAGGAAGACAAACGTGTGCAGTAGGTGCAGTTTCATAGTGTACACTAAAACAAGACCAAGTAATTATCTGTTCAGAATAGGATAAGTGTGGACTCCCCACAGGTCTGCATGATTTGAAAACACATTGGGTGCACCCAACGCAATTTAAATGTGACACAGCAAGTTGCTGACAATTTTCTGAAAACACTTAGTAAAGGCCATATGTGCTCTATGTTAATGTGACTATATTTTGCAAAGTCCTGGGGAATCCTGTTGATTCTGCAAATATAACTTAAAAAAAATGCAACTGGCATTTAATGCACTACAGCAGGCTGGAGTACTGCAAGCCATAATAGAGGATGATCTGCAAAGGCATCCCAGAAAGCAGCCATCCAGTTGCAGAGCCAGGCTACAGTTAAAGAAATAGTTAGATGTAGATTATATATAGAGTGCAGGATGTGTGCACCATACATGTATGCTTGTAGTCTGCAGGGTAATCCAGTACCTGTAAAAACAAAGGTGTGCCTGCGTCTTGAGTATACTGGTGTCTGGGACTTTTCAGCTGCATATGAGAGATGCCATAGGAGTGTCTCGGACAACTGCAAGTCACATTCTCATTGTTCCTGGCAGCAATGTGTACCAAGGTGGATGATTATATCCACTTCCCAAAAACAGCCATGGAGTGCAGAAATGTCATACAAACAGTTTTATGCCATAGCCAACTTTTCCTGTGTCCTCGGTGCAATAGACTGCATTCTTGTCCCAATCAAAACACCCTCTGTATCTGAAGCTAAATGGTACATCAATACAAAGGGGTGGCCATTGCTCAATTGTCAGATGGTCTGCTGTGCAGATGGCCTCATTACTATTATCACTGCAACGCACCCCAGTAGTGTGCATGATACACCAATATGGAGAAAAGGTGCCCTGAAGTCTGTTTTCCAGTATGGTAAAATACCGGAAGGGCTTCTACTCGGTAAGTACATCATCACCGCTATATGGCAAGCAGTAGCCAAACATTGTCACAGGAAGCAAGATGATCAAATTTTTCTTTTTTCATCCCCATGAAAACATATAACTGTAGTTATCCATTGGAGCCTTGGCTAATGACACCATACAGAGCCCCATCAGCCTCTACTGAGGATGCCTACAACAGACAACACACCACAAAATGAAACACCATCAAGCATACTTTTGGTGTGCTGAAAGCAAGATTCTGATGTCTGGACACATCCAGGGGTGCACTACAATACACATCAGATATGGAACATGCAGCAATGTTGGGGATGCAGCTACATAGGCATAAATATATATGTGTGTGTGTGTGTGTGTGCAAGCAATCAGTGAGGTATTGCACACATGGGAACTACAGGTCAGCATGTGGAAACAGGTCTACAGAAGCGCAGTGAGTGGTGAGTGTGAGGCATGTGCAGTACCGGGTGCACTTCATAATTTCAAAGTCTAAAACTACGAATCTAATATGATCGAAGATCATATATTCGAACTTTTAAAACTTCAAAATCCTGAACGGAGATTGGCATACAGCACGGACCGGGAGATTTCCCTTGTCCTCGCTGTAGTGCAATCTCAGAGTTGGTATATTTAAGTTGTGTGGGGGTGCAGGGGTGCTTGCCCCCCTGCATACACGTGTTTTTAATGTGTTTAGTGGTGCTTTGGGGGAGGGTTCACAATTTTGAGATTCCAAGATCTCGAGATTCTGAACTCGATGTTCTGAAACTCGAGATTTTGGGATTTCGAAATTTAGAAGTGAACCTGCAGTATCATAGTAAAATGCATAAATAAGGCAGGTATTCATACAGACACACACCTGCTGTACATGTGAGAATAGTAGACAACAAGGAAATGTGTAATGTAGCAAACAATGCTGGATGACTAAGATAAAATGCTGTTAACCATGTAAATATGTGCTATATGTCAATTAGAAAGAAATGCAAACATGGAAGCATGGTGATCGTCACACAGAGCATTGCTATTGTCAACATCTCTGCTAACATATACTAATGATAAATAAGTACTACAAATCACAACTGGAAGCTAGTCACCCATGTCTGAAAAATAATTAGAAAAATCCTGTTCCATCAGACATTTGAAAAAACACCTACAGAGATTGATTAGTCAGTAGTTAGCACAGCAGTAATCATTGCAATAAGGTCAGAATGACTGAACAGGACACATTGAATCAGTTGTCCATGGTACTCTAAAGCAGTCTAGGGTACCCAGGCTAAAAGCTCCTACCATGTATCTGGCTGCCCCTGCCATCCAAAAACAGTCCACTGTACTGTACTGAGGAGATGGTTGTGATGACACTAGCATTTTGGGAGACCGCCTGGGTAGGAGCAGTAGTGTGATATGTTTGTCTGGATGTGACTGCTGTGCTCAGAATTGAGTGACCAGCAACAAATCTGCATGCATGTTGCAGCACAGACATTGATGCCAGGGACCTTGGGTGGGTCTAATGAAAGAGGGTCTGCCTCTCCCCACTGGAGGTAATCTTCTCAGTACATGTAGGGCACGTAACACCCAGTTCATACTAGAGCACTACTCCAGCACTGCCATAACAAGGTTTTCAACACAGAGTGTTACAGATACCACACTGTCATGCTGTGCAGTCAGTGCTGCCATGAGCTCTTTGTGCCTGCACTCCTGACCTTCATGTAGCACACACACATGATGTGCTACATGATTGATGACATGGGCAAATGCATACAGGTCAGAGCCATGCATTCACTGTGTGAACATTCATTTGCCTGTAATAGTAGGCAGACACCCTCTGACTCACATCCATGCACATCAGCTACACTCCAACATGTAGTCCGATGGATGGCAACAGTCCATCATGGGGAAGCGTTACCATCACTACCATACTTTACATGGGACAGTGGGTCATGGTCAGCATCATGTCCATCATCTGATGTCTCAACAGTATCATTACAGGCAAACACATTATCCTCCCTATCGGCATACCTGTCAACTGTACAGATTTTTGTAGAAAGTCCAGACTTTTGCCTGATATTTTTGGTCAGTTTTTCATAAAATTGAAGTTTTCTGGCAAATTTGTGGCAAATCATTTTAAGATTGAAGTTAGAAAATAATGACAGGCATTTGAGTTTCAGACTTTATATCCTTCAGAAAATTCATGCTAATGCAAAGCCTGTTATTCTATCAACCTTCTAAGTTTTATAAGAGCAATATTTAAAAATTGTCCATAGTTTGGGGACTTTGTGTCACTTCTAATTAATGCTTTGTCCAGATTTATTGCTCTAAGTGGTTAGAGGTATGCCTAGCGGAAGTTATACCATGAACAACATGTCTGTCCCCTTCCGGACCAATGAACTCCTTGCAGTGGCCCATGTGCCATTGGACATACTATCAGAGTGAGGCACATCACATCTCACCTTAGTATCAGTGGATGGGCTACTGGAGGAGGCAGGTAATGGATGTGCTGCAAAAAGAGTCAGAAGACACATATACCTTCACAGAAGTCTAAAGATTTAGCATAGTACTGACATTTGGCTAACTATATAACAACACTGCTAATGATTATCTGGACTTACCAGGTCATATTGCCTATGGGTGGTTCAGGGAACCTGTATAACAGAGATATACCACATCAGTTACAAATCTATCACATATGATAGATAATGTTATTACATGTAGTAACACCTACCTGACATGTCCTCCTCTGACTCCACCACTGGTGGTGAGGGTTGAAATGACAATGTCATGTAGAAAATGCACATACACCACTCAGTAGTAGGCACATGCAAGGCATCGTGTAGCATTAAATTCTAAGGTATAACTCACACCAAATTATATGCACATATCAGATAGGTGATAGTGATGTTCTGATTGAAGGTGTTGTGTGCAGGTGAACAAGACCACATTAGTCATGAAGGCCACATATGTAACTATCAATAGTGAGCAGTGGCAAACATCTAGACAACCTACTAGGTATGTTCTCCCTGGCTGGGGAGCATATTATCCGATGTAAAGTGAATACTGTAGTATAAAATGGTAAAAAACCAACCATGTGAGAATAACCCTTAGACATAAAAGCACAGGCACACAACTGTAGATTACAGTAACAGGATATGGAGACACTTGAGTGAAAAATGGTGTACACGTGCAGATGTAATTGTAGAGGGAATAAGCCAGCTTTTATATCATAGATGACAAGTGTGCTAAACAGTGCTGCACAATAGCAACAGTATGAACAACCTTACCAGATCTGCCTGTAGCAAATAGTTCTTGGGCCATGTCCTGTACTAATGCATCTGTAGATTAAAGTGGCACACAAATAACATGTGAGTCATAACAGGAGGCAGAGATGCACAGCAAAAATGGATCATACTAAGAGGATATGGAGACACTTACATACATAAAGATTTATTTATTACTTATTTATTTACATTTGTTTACCGGGAAATTCCGACTGGACGCAGCTCCTTTTTCAGCAGATGCCCGGGTAGAAAAGCTCCACATCATGTACATGATAAATACAGATACAAAGTTGCAGCAATAGTAAACAACATTACAGGCTGTTGGCTTTAATACAATAACAAGATATTGATTATCAACAGTATATACAGTAAATGTTGCAAGTTAAGATAGTTTCAAGAGTGGGCATTAATGCCCTTCTAGGTTGCCAATATACCAAAACACTTGTTCCAATAATAAGTGTCCAGGCTGTTCTTAAAAATATATGAACTAGGACTTGCTTTAATGTAATTTGATAGTCTGTTCCATGCATCAGCTATTCTGTCAGAAAACCAATTCGTACACTTCTCATTCCTATAGAATGTCCTACATAGGTTGTCTGATGATTCTCTAGTACTTTTTATTAACCCCAAACATTCCCAGATGTCAAAATGCCCTATATACCTGAATAAGATCTCATCTTAGATATCTTTGAGAGACACTGTACAAGTTCAGATATTTTAGACTTTTATAATAACTTAAATTTTCACATCCATGGATGCCCTTGGTATTTTTCCACTGTACTCTTCCCAGTTTACTCATGCTTGTTTTCTTATAGGGTTTCCATATTGTTATTCCATACTAAAGTTTGGGTCTAACTAACTAACAAACATTGACTTCATTTTTGATTTCCTAGACTTTATAAATCTTTTTATACAACCTATAGTTCTATAACTATCATTAACCAATTGGTTGATATGATCAGAAAAACTCATAGCTGACTACCCATATACCCAGGTCCTTAAATGAGTCTATAGTTTCAATCACTGTGTGCTGTATTAAATATTCACCTTTCAATTTATGTCTCCCAAATCACATATGCTTAGTTTTTGATGTATTTATCAACATATACAACATTCTCCTGTGGCCAAATGGTCAATTTAGTCAATTTATTTTGACATGCCTTATCAGTAACACATCTAATCAGTTTACCCAATATCAGGTTGTCTGCATATAGATTGTAGAACACCTCAGATGAAAAAGTTAGGTCTGAAAGATACAATCTAAACAAGTTGGGGCCTAGGACAGAGCCCTGTGGGACACCCTGACTGTAACCAAGGATTTCACCTGTCCAGTTGCTGTATGATACTTGCCATGTCCTATTTGTAAGCCATGCAGCTATCCATCTTACCAACAGTACATCAATACCTAGGTTTACTAATTTATTGATCAGTGTTTTGTGTATGACCTTGTCAGATGCTGAAGTTAAATCTATATACATTACATTACAGCATGATGTTTCATCCATTGCTGTTATAGAACACCATGTTACTGGTGGTAATAGAGCTATTTTCACCATATGCATGCTGATATATGATTTCAAGTCCCAACCTATCCAGTTCAGACAATAACTTATCCAGTATTATCTTCTCCATTATTTACCACAACATGAAAGTAGACTTAAGGAACTATATGACTCTGGGTTTGTCCTACTCCCCTTTCCCTTAAAAACAGGTTTAATAATTGCATGTCTCCCATCTTGAGGAATCTCCCCATATTTATATGACCTAGTGAGTAATAGATACAATGGTACCATAAGTTCTTCCTGAAGACTTCTCAGGTCATTGTTACTAATTCTATCTCATCCCTGTAATTTGTTTGGATCCAGTTTGGGCAATTCTTTTTCAATATAATCTAATTTGATTCCAGTATCTGGGGTTGTTGGATGTCACTAGGACAAGTTATCACCCCTTTTGTGGAGAATCTGCACACAGTTTATCAGTTTGTGTGTCATTACTCCTTCCATGTCTTTTGTATCTATAAAAAAGATTTCCTATTATGCTCAATATCTTTATATAAATTTTCTTCACATTTTCTTGATCTTGTCTCACACAATGCTTAATCTGTTTGTTTATTTCAGTTTTCAAAGTTGTAGTTCAAACCCTCTTCCATTTCTTTTATGTCTCTCACCTTAATCAGATATATTGTTCTTATGGAAATACATCACTTATGTGATGCATTGCTGATGTTCAGACGTTGATGGGCCTATGCAAGTGAAAAACACATCATACATGTTTTGACAGTGCTATGTATGTATTGTGTTGATAAAATAACATGCTATAACACTTACATCCACATCAGGTGTGCTTCCACATCCATAGCATAGGTGTGCTGCTGTAACAAAAGTATAACAGTATGTTAAAAATTGTGCACTAATGTCCTTCAATGAGAACTGGTGTATGCTGCACTGTTCATGAACATTGGACATACCTGTATGCCCTGGAACACCTGTCTTAATACCTCCCCAGATATCTGATGATCCTGGCAATTATTATTATGGGAGGCCAGGAACAGCATTATTTCATCTAGGGGAGGCAATGTTGGCCCACCTCCAGTGGCATTTCTTGCCCTCTCATAGCAGCAGAGTTTGTTGGCTGCATGGAGGATCATGTCAGAGCAACATTTCTGGCTGACCTTCCTAGATCTATTGTGAGCACCCACGGCATTTATCATGAGTGTCAGATCGGTTCACACTTGATTCCTCCAACAGTATTGCTTATCCATGCTGGTGCAGAGCCTCTATGATAATCTTATTTTCTCTATGGGAGAAATTCTCTCTCTTATTCCAGTTTGACATCTGCAAGATGGTGTTATTCATGTCTTAGATTTCCTACAGGGGCTCACATATTTACATGACAATGTTAAAAGCATATGTCAAATGAATGGCTCACCTTTCAAGTACATTGCATAACTACACACAAAAATTCAAGTCTTGTATATCACTGTCAAGTACAGATAATCAGAGTGAACATTAAAAGCATGTCTTAAGAGTTGATTCATATGCCCTCACATCATCATCATACATGCGCACAGCTATCAGTTCATTCAACAACTTTGTACAGATCATATATAAAGAGCTGGGATTTGAATTCATGTCAGTGGATATTATGATAAGTAAGGGAAAAAAAACACATAACCAATGTGCCACAACCCCAGTGCTATAATGATGGTGTTGCCACTGTTACATGTCTATCTGAACACAGCTAGCAATTCTACCTCAGTGTTGGAGGATATAGCTCAGATATTATCGCAGTCAGTGACAGACAGCACCACAAATGTGACCATCATGATAGCATACACAACATGACTACTGACAATTATACACCATCCTATATGCATTAATTTTAAAATATAATACTGATACATATTCTTATACTATTGCTACCTGTGAACTGAGTGGGACCTTAGTCAGCATTTTGTGGAAGGCATGATTGTAAAAGCTTCAACAGCCATACTGAGGATGTTGACAGAGAAGAGGCTTTGGGGAGTCCCAGTGCAGAACTGGACAGTGGAGACCACCCAGCTGTCTATGCTGAACATGAGTAGAGAATAAGAACATTCCCCAGGAACTTCACGATGATTGACATTTGGAACCAGATTGCAAGGGAGCACCTCAGACAAACTGGAATTTATCAGACTAGAGTACAGGTCTGCCACTGCTATGATGACCTACATTAGAGGGATGTAGAGGATCTTCACCAGAGGGTCACAGAAGTTCGACAACAGCCACCAGATGTCTACAGCAAGTTTCATACTTCACACTTGAACACCTACATTATCATATATGTCTGCATTAAGCATATCTGTGTATGTGATACATGGTGTTTCAAGTATATTCCATGGGTATCTGTATTAATCATAATAATTTCCATGGAGTAAATTCTCTTCTACTCATCAAAGTTGACAGTTGCATGTCAACACAATTTGAAATTACCCACAACCACACTAGGCCAGGGTAAACATTATGCAGGAGTGTTGGTGATAGCTGCATATTAATATGGACTTCAAACATGCTAGTTTTACAGCTATTCCATAATATCTGCTTTTAAAATATTTAATAAAATGTGATGTTCCTTAGCTCAACTGGTTAAGCAATATGGCAAAGTGGATTTTATCTGTTTGTGTGGGTTTAAGTCACAGTCTAACCTATTTTTAAACATCATTGCCACAAATTTGCATAGTATTGCACATCATATATGGAAGATTTACATTTGGTAACTATACAGTACAGTCTATAGCACTTAGGTTGCAGATTGCTACACATTTCCCTGTTATCCACAAAGCTTCTAGAAACATCTTACAGAACACTTCTGTATTTGTGAATGCTGAGTAGTACATACATTGCACACTAAAGTTTAAAAATCACAACACTCTTTTATAGTCCATGCCTGCTTTCATCAGTTTAATGAATGTAAGATCAATGCATGTCATCACGGTTGAAATATGAGTGAGTATTGTTAACAAAATGCAAATAAGCCTTATATTGTCTTACTGTTGTAAGGCTAGCACAGTATGTGGAGACTGCCTTCATACCTGATTTACATGCCTAGGTTTGAATTCCACAGTTGTGCAATAATTCATGTCATGGCTATTTAATTCATGCATTGGCTATTTTTTAAAGTAAATACAATTATTTTATACCAGCTATGAAAGTTAAACTCAGTGTACTGACATGATAGTTTTATAATGTTGATAAATGTGTATTTTGTCCTTCCACAGACTTTGGCAACACAAAAAGAAATGCTATGTCCATTAGCTCAAATGTTAAGAAATAGGACAGTATGAACACTGCTTGCCTATGTGTGGGTTCAAATGCCAGCGTAGCCTGTTTTTTAAACATTGTCTTTTGTCAGTAGTTCATGTACTATTGCGCATCACATATGGAAGATCTGTATTTGTTTCGTAACTTATACAGTAGATACTTTTACACATCTAGCATAGCTGGAGTACATTGACCCCTATAGTGCTTAGGCCACTGATTACTACACATTTCTCCATTATCTGCAAAGCTTGTATTAACATCATGCAGTATAGTTCTGTTGATAACGCTGTAACTCTAAATGGTGTGTAGTACATATGTGATCTCTACAGTCTGAATTACACAACAGTCTGTTATAATCCATTACTGCTTTTAGTTGATTGCCCTCCTATGTAATGTACATATTTAGGTTTGAACAACACAGTTGTATAGTAACTCAGTTAATTGCCATTTATGTGTTTCAAGTGCAGATAAATGTTTTCTTGCCAACCATGACAGGTGGAAACCTGTTTGTGTACATTAGTAGGTCTTGTCCAGATAGTCAGGGATGGCTATACACTTACAAAATGTCATGTTAGATTGACACACCTGTTACTGTGTGTAATGCTTCCCTGCATGCTCATGGCTATAAGTGGCTTAAATTCCTTCAATTCATGACAAGTCAGTGAAGATCGCTTAGCTTGGCAGGTAGGATTCTGGTTTGTAGTGTGGACATAGGAAGCAGTTGTAGGTTTAAATCTAATTTACTCCTCATTCGCTGCAGTAATCCTCATGTGTGCACAGTACACAGAATGAAACATCAATCACTTAGCTTGCAAAATGCGGTAATGTACTATATGGCAATGCTTGCTATCATGTACTGTTAACTATTTTTTCACTGTTCTTTTTTTTTGTAGCAGTCATTATGTATTGAGATCAAGCAAACCTTCTGCTGTTGTAATACATCATCATTTTTTCTGTTTGCAGCTCCTGAAGATTGTTCCAGGAACAGAGCCTTGTGCATAGACTGTATGCACAGGTTTGAAGAGCAGCGGAAGGAGAGAGGTATGTGTTATGACTTTTCACTTTTATGTCTCCAGAAAACATATTTAAATCTTTAGATCTTCAGGTTTAGATGTGTAGTCTTAAGACATTCAGTCATGCTAATGTTACATTAGACTTCCCATAGTGCACTTGCAAGATATGTGTGATATGTAAGGGTTTACTGTGAATAACATTAATGTTTACATACATTTCAGTTGAATTTATGTTGTGTGTTGTCAACAGGTGTTTGTTATTACACTGAACTTATGTGCCACTTGTTGACACAACCTAAAATAACAGACATCTGTGCTCACCTGACATATTGATTTTTTATTGAATGTTTTACATATATGTTGCTCCTACTGTTACTACTGTTTGCCCAGTAGGCAGTAATAAACCTGTACACATGGCAGTGGTTCTCAATGAATTGTGCATAGCCTGCCTATTATATTATTGAATGGGTGTCTGATGGCTCAGCACTCGTAATGCTGTTAGCAGATCTTTATTGACGTGTAGTTCCCGAGTTCCACTTCTCTTAGTGTTGCATAACTGCACTATGATGGTTTGTTAAACACAACATTACATACCATTTCTTGTTATTGGTATGCCACAAGCCATGCCTAGCAACAGGATTCTGTAAAATCCATGTAGACTTCGCACTCAGCATTCATAATGCTGTTGGCGGATCTTTATTGACGTGTAGTTCCGAGTTCCACTTCTCTTACAGTGTTGCATAACTGCGCTGTGATGGTTTGTTAAAAACAATATTACATACCATTTCTTGTTATTGGTGTGCCACAAGCCATGCCTAGCAGCAGAATTCAATAAACTCCATGTAGACTTTGCGCAAAGTGTACACAGAGTTTGTTTTTGTGAGGTGAGCAGCAATGCTAATTACATATTCATCCCATACACGGCATTTAAACATAAACAAGAGTGGTTTCATGGCTGGCAACAGTGTTGCAGGCCAGGAAACTGTGTAAAGCAACACAGATAGCATATCTGTTTACCTATGAGCAACTTAAGTTAGTGGGATTTTGTGGAATGCCACAATTATTACCAGTGTTTATCATATAGAAATGTATATGGTCCAAACACAGTACTTGACAGTGTATACAGTGTAGAATATTGTGGAATACCATTCCAGGCATTCTATACAAAAGTTGTGTAAATGATCTGTAACAATACATGGACTGTTATTTAAAATGAACAGGGAAGATTGTGTGTACTGAATAGAGACACAAAGATTAATTGTAGGAATGAACACAGGGAAAGAGGACAGGTGAAACATTGTAATATACAGCAAATGAGAGAAAGTAAATGGAAGACAGTCGTAGCAGGAACACTAATCACATATTGACATGGTACAGTATGGACTGCATGTAAAAATGTATAATATGTGACTGTCAGACAAGAAGACATAGCAATGTAGAAGATGTCTTTGTGATATAAGCATCCTGACATGAAGAATTGAGTGGACATCTATCAGGGATGTTATATGCAATCTGGGTTGGGTGCACAATGTGAAGCTCTGCATATTGATTTGCCTGAATATGACTGTGATATTAGCAGAGGTTTGCAACAAGTGGGACACAGTTACAGGTTCTTGGATAACAGTAAACAGAAGCATGCACAATCATGGACAATATCAGAATAAGCCCATGTCTCTGACATAACATATGTGATTGATTGATCATAGATGGTTCTGCATGAACATACTTGTATAGCTATTATGACATGTCAGCAATCTATGAGGCTAATCAAGCCCACTGTCCTGACACTGTAACATCTGCTGGATGTGTTAGGAGGGACACTGCTATACCTGTATGTGACATTATGGCATTATATATAAATCCACACTGTCATGAATGTATCCCATCCCATCAATTTGTCAAACAGCTGTGTATGCACTGTGTGCATCACCAGAACAGGCATCACATATGCATCTGGGGGGGTTCCGCACCATCAGACAGTAATGTTTATACAACAAAAAGAATACCTAGGTATGGCCAATAAGATGTCTTATTGGCCATACCTAGGTTTGGCCAATAAGATGTGTGAGAGCTCACTGTGGCAAAGGTGATGCACTTCAGTTACACATCACTGGAAGATGTGTTGGGAGGCACATGAAGAAGGGTTGATTGTACTCAGTTATTGGTGTAATGAAGGCTGTGAACTATGGATGTATTATGGCCTTTGATATGGATGTCCTGCACATACTCTGTAGTTGTGTTACATACAAGCGAGTAGTCACCACTGTGGCCACATGCTGGTGAATGCCCCACATACCATCTACCCCAGGACATAGGTCACATACCACTTGGTCTGCGTATAGGGTGTGATATCTGCATTATCACCGGGTTGTACATTTGTTTTCATAATGTAACAAATCCCCCAGTGGTTTTGTTTCATCAGGATGTGTCTATACATGCATGCAGCAGGTGCTGCCTCCCCACACACACAGATGGATGCTTGTTGATGTACACATTTCTACAGGAACAATATTCTGTCTAGAGGGTGTGCCAAAGTGTGGATCCAGTCAGGTCAGGTAGGTGTATATTCTGAGTGACACAATAGGCAATCTGTGATGTTGTTGTAGCCCATTGATTCTGTGTGATATGCCTGGATGAAGGTAAGTCCATGCATACTGTCTGTCTTGATCTGGCCTAAGGTTGAACACAATCCCCCTCTCGGGAATCATTGAGAAACACTCCCAGCTAGGGATTAACCATCACTTCACTAGATGGTTATCCAACTGGCTCACTGTTAGAACATACACTGTGAAAGTTTATGAATCAACCTCTACAAGTAGAGGTGTCACCATTCATGTACACCAAGCATCTGTGCTGAGCTCTTTACTGTTTGGAATATATTTCTTGACAGTCCAGGCTAAAGTATGCAGCCTTTGGCTTATCAAGTTTGCTGATTATTGCATATTGGGTGCAATTATTGAGTCCACCAATGATGATACCACATTACAGAAGGGGCTAACATAGACAAATGATTGATGCCAAAGCCACATGGTCTACAAATAAACACAAAAATGGGTCATTATTTTTGCCTTCTGCAAAGTGGAATTCCTCTCTTATTAATGCATTGACAACACTCACCCTATGCATAAACCCAGTGGTACAAGACGTGGGAACACAGGTAGCTAGCAATCTGAACTTCAGCCATCATGTTTCCACAGTGGTATGCAAAGGCTACATCATGCACATCATAAGGCAGGCCATTGTATCTAGATCTGGGGATAACAGCACTGTACTCAGCCCTCATCAGAACATGAGTATAATACTCCATTTTGTATGTACCTCATCAGACACCTGCAGCAGCTGAAGAGACCAGAGGGGTTTCTCATCAAGAAAATACAGGGCCTACAAACCATGCCAAGATGTATGTGGATAGACTGAAATCCCCATCACTGTAATCTGTATTGTATAGGATGAGAAGACTTGTGCATGGCCTACAGGCCAGTCTCTGACCCTGCGCTAATGGGAATACTGCACATCTGCAAATCAGCTATAGCTGATGAGATCAGCAGAGTCTGATGAGAGAAAGATGGTAATTGCAGTGTCCCACATACTGGTGTACAATGCTCTTTTTAATGTCGAGCAAGTGCACAAACACACACACACACACACACCCAAGTTGGCTGCAGTGAGGATTGAACCCCTACCTAAGTACACTGACTAGAGAACTCTATATTTAATGCAAGCGCACAGCACAAGTCTGTCTTGGAGAGTGTCAGACAACACTTTATATGTGATGACATCATCAGTGTCTGGTGAGGTGAAGATGGTAATTGCAGTGTCTTACATGCTGGTGTAAAATATTCTCTCTAATGTCAAGTAAGTGAAGAAACACACATATACACACACACACAGTTGACTGAAGTGAGAACAGACCCCTACCTAAGTACACCGGCTCAAGACCTCTGTATTTAATGCAAGCAACACAGCACAAGTCTGAATTTTACAAGGCTGCAAGACAACTTATAGTGGATAACATCAGCAGTGGGTGTTGGAGTGATGATGCTGGGAGGCCAGCATGAAATAGATAGCCAGTCATGTCCAATTGTCAAGATATTAAAGTTCTGCATGTTACTAGATTGATGAGTGTGCAATGTGTAGTGGTTCCCTATTACAACCATGAAACTCCACTTACGCGAATACGGAAACGTCAACACATATAGCGAACCGTGAAAACACCAAACATCCTGAAGAGCAAAATTTAAATGTCAAATCGGCATAGTTGGCCCTTCTCCGGTATAGCTCTTTAAGGTAAGTGTGCAATAGTTACGGACCTTAGGGTTAGGGTTAGGGTTAGGGTGCGGGTTAAGGTAAGTGCATATATAGTAATATAACAAGGTTTACTTTAGGCGTAGAGGTAGGGTTTTGTTAAGTGTATGTATGTGTATTATTTATTTTTTTGGGTAGGTAGTATGTAGCGGGTGGTGGGTTTGGCCAACTATGAGGATTCGACATTTTCAATTTTGCAGTTTAGGACGTTCTGTGTTTTCACAGTTCACTCAATATGTGTCGACGTTTCTGTATTCACATAAGTGACGTTTCACGGTTGTAATATAGACCCATGTGTAGTATTTGGTAGATGTGATTCCAATGTACAGGTATACTTTAAGGGACAGCTGTAGAAACTATATACAAACAGGTGTCCGCATTACTATAAGTGTTGAATAATCTGAATGTATATTGTCATTCTAAGGTGTGCATGGTATACAAGACAACCTTTGTTATTTATTTATGTGGTGTAGTTGATATATTTGTGAACTTGTACTAAGAGACCAAGGTTGCAGTGCATGAGGGGAGGTAGTAGATGGTTGCATTATAAATATCTGTCTTTTTCTTAAATAGTACCTTTATTTTGTTTGTGTTTCCACGTGTAGTTTAATGGCATGAACACTAACTAGACAATAAACAAAAGTAAATACACGCTGTTGTCTACTTTGCATAGCTCACCACTTAGCAACAGGTTTGTGCGATGGTTGGCTAAGTGTTTGTGAATGCGGGATACACATTTCTACCACTTTCCCTGTTTGCGTGTAGTTAAGTAGTGTGCAAACATGAGCCTCATTGTTAAATCTTGAGAGTTCTCAGTACTGAGGGTATGAAATACACCTGCTGCTTAACTGACTCTGTGGCAGTTGGTGTAAATGCATAGACGCATTTCTTTTTGAGCCCAGATGATATAGGGTTTGAATCCAGGTGTATGTAATACTTTAAAATAAGTAGTGATAATGCAATTAAATTATTCTTTATTTACATTTGTGTGTTACTGTGTATTGACATAGCACAGCATATTTAAGCAGCATTGCATGGAGGTAACCGCATCATAGATGAGCCATTCACCATCGGTTGGCATAGGTGCACCATGCCAAACTCCACACAAACACAGAGGCCAAAAAGTGAAGGGCTCTGTTGCTTTCTGGTACTTGTGTGTGTTGTGTGTGATTCTATTTTTGACCAAATTATAGGTGTTAAAATGGGATAGTTAGGAAAGTGGTGAAATGGAGGGCAAGCAGGGGAAGAACAAAGGGAAAGCAATATAGGAATGTGCAGGAGAGAGGTAGGAAAGAAACATAGCAATCCATTTCTTCAACAGTATAAAAAGAAAATATGTATAAAATATTAGCTGGATTTGGACTGTCACCTCCATAAAGAGGGGTGACAACAACACAATCATGTTGTATAGTCAATTGGATTAAATTGAGTGTGTCAAGAAGACGTGCAAAATGAGAGCTATGTATGGGATGATATTTTTTGTGGGACAGGTGCATTTTTTTTTTTATTTTTACTTCAGTAAGAGAGGAATGATGGATAAGGGATGTTGATATTTCTGGGTCAAGTAAGCTGGTTAGGTGAGGAAGCAAATAGAAGCAAACAGGACAAACAAGACAAGACACAAGGAAGGTAAGGGACACAAAAGGTTAGAGAACACGATGATTGGAGTGAGGGAGGGGACAATGCAAGCCTATGTCTGTCAAACATAGGGACAGTGAGAATCTAGTCCTTGACAGCAGGACTGTCATCACCATCCCCTTACTCTGCTGGCTGCTGGAGTGTTTGACATCTCCTTCTCCTATGGACCATGAGGGAGAGCAACTTTTTCATCTGGTGTAGGCATACACCACTGGTGCAGTGCACGAACCTACGTACCAACCCTAACATCTCCTGGTGGGTGATGAAATCCCTACCTCCTCCAGTACTCCCAGAGAGTACCCCAGCACCAGCTTTTGAGGTAGTGCTAGCTGAGGGTGCAGGGGTAGCAGAGGTAGTACTGCCAGGATGGGTCCCAGATGTGCTGGTTGTCTGCATTGGAGTCAGGGGAGCAGGGGCATGCTGAGCCACTGGAGGTGGCCTACCTTCCTGTGCTGTGAAGCATTTAGTGATTTGTTACAGATGGACAATATGGAGACATTTTAACGACATAATAGAAAATAAAAAAGAGATGAGTTGGGTTGAGAGAAAACAAAGAGGTAAAATTAGTACCATTTTATGTGACATACAATGCATTTATGACAATAATACAACTATTTTATTGAAGTTTTACATGTAAGTATGCTTCCTAACAACTACAATCTATAATTACAGATTGCTCAAAGTAATCCTTGCAATGTGCAGATACTGCACATATGCTTGGTCAAATTATACAGATTACAGTTAACAGCAGGGCATTTATGCTACTTGCGTAGAATTTAATTTCTGTAATATTATTAAAAATTGCAGTATTTTATACTTGTTACTCATAATATTTGAACCTACAACCTCTGACTACTGTTACACTTGACTCCTACAGTTGGTTTGTGCTACAGACTGATGCATGGATACTTGCTTTTACAGTTATGATATGCATTCTTACTTTGCTACTACTGAATAGAAAAAAAATATTTCTTTAACTTTTAAAGCTACAAGAATACTTTTCTTGTGCTGCATACATACCACTTGTTTCCCTCAGTCTCTGTAGATGCTT
Organism: Protopterus annectens; assembly: GCF_019279795.1. Classification (NCBI taxonomy): domain Eukaryota; kingdom Metazoa; phylum Chordata; order Ceratodontiformes; family Protopteridae; genus Protopterus; species Protopterus annectens. Next base: position 1,202,141,766 of record NC_056739.1, on the reverse strand, counting down.
AGCATGGGCCTGCCTATTTGCAGGTTTTTCTGAATTAGCTGTAAAAAGAAAAGAACATAAGAGCATTATGCATGCCAGCCTTGCCTATATTTGGCTTTCTAGGTATTCTTTTTATTAGCATACTTACACAATTGTGGGATGTTGCTAGTTCAGAACTCATCCAACAACAGGTTAAGTGTATCCCTCTTGCTCCTTTTTAGGTCATTGAGGTGGTGGCTACAATGTTCTCCAGTGTGTTGGATGCCAGCACACTGGATACAGCCTTAACCAGACTATTCCAAACCTCAAGACTTGTAATGGGAGCCAGAATAGTCCCCCTGCAGAAGCCTTTGGCTGTGGTGCTTTACCAGGAGTCCAATAAATATACTGGACTGCTGAACACCTAACATATTTGCCATAAATTGGGCACCATCCCCTCTAACACCAGACATGTCTAATCTGAAAGCAGTGCAATAGCAAATAATGATTTCCTGCCAATTCCTGTTATCACATCTATTTATAGTGCACAAACTGGATCAATGATGCCAGCAGCATTTGTGTGATTTTAAGCAGAGAGCAGCAGTGCCAAACAGAGAGGAAAGCAATTTTTGAAACTGGAATGTTAATCTGATACTTGACATTAGTTTGAAAGGTGTCTGCTGCTGTAACTGTTAGGTGATTTCACATTGCAAACATGCACTGGGGAATATATTTCATGACCTGACACATTTGTTTGGCTTTATACACTGCTAAAATTGATTTTTTCAGTGTGGGATTCAAACCTATGCATAGTGGACAGAACATTTTCTTCCACAGTGATGATTTTTGATTTTTGCCACAGAAGAAGTGCTTCTCAAACATAGTCATAAACCATTTATAAATACAGATGACAGATTGAGGTGTTAACCATGTATGTGTGTGACCCAGCAAGGGTCTTGTATATACATTCATTTGTGTATGTGTACTATAGAAGTATAGAGTATAGTAGACAGTATACCCTCAGTCATACATCTGAACCTTCAAAACATGGTAAGGACGTCTTATCCCTCATACATGTAATTCATATCAGCTCTGCTATTTATAATTATGTATAAATTGTTATAAGTGATATTTAATATAATGTGAAATGGAACAACAGTAATAATGTCTGGAATTTCCTGTATTAGAACCCAGGACCATGTGTATGGCAGCCCTATACTTACACCTGTTGCCATAGGAATATATAAATAGCAGCTGATATTTTCCTGTTCAGTATAATAAACCAAACTGTAACAACGGTAAAGATGTGTTGTACTTCATGTATTAGAACCCAGGACCATCTATATTACAGCCCCACACTTAAACCAGCTGCCACAGGAAAAATTAAATAACAATTGGATATTTCTATATTCGTTATTAATTTCTCTGTGTTAGCCATCACATGCAAAACTGCAATAATGTACCCTTTTTGACATTTAGAATGCCTATGTCCTGTCTGCAGGTGTTCTGCCTGCTTCCTGTATGGGCCACTAGTCCAAGTCTGTGCACTGCTAAGCATCACACAAATGAGATAAGCAAGGTTAAAGATGACATTTATTGTGTTTCTCCATTTCCTTTGTTGGTGCTAAGCCATGCACCATGCATACACTGTCATTAAAAAATTAAAAAAGGAAAATTATGAGAAAGAAATCTATTAAATAAACAACACTACAAAAATGTATGTTGGTACAGATGAAATATTTTTACACAGGTCTGAATTTGAACTCTCACTCCAATGAACCTTCAAAACACATTAAGGATGTATTACCCCTTTTTGCCACAGAAACAGCTTTGCAGCAGATAATGAAAATCATTGTGCATACAAGCAACCTCAACATCATCCACAGTGTTAACAAAACATATGTTGGTTGTTTGTACATGTAGTAATTTCAGATGTAGTGCATTGAGTGATCACTCAACAATTTATGACTATTGTTTGCATAAATGCAGCTCTGTTTTATCTGTCTGTGTTTGTTGCTCATCCTTGTCTTATCTGACCAGTAATCTCAGACATGCAGTCTTCAAAGCATTCTGCATTATTGTCCTTAAAATGTGTGAGGATATTAAATGGTAATAATATACAATTGTGAAGAAATGAAGGGAAGGTTGTATATTACTGAACAGAAACTGTAAAATGTATGCAGTTTGCTGACATTTAAAACCTTGACACAGTTACTTTTACACTTTGTAAGTCTAATCTGTATGGCATACCCACTGGAGGTAAGGAAGTTTGAATTGTTTTTCTTCTCTCTATCAGTAATCATTCACAGTTGCAATCCATTAACAACAAACACTGAGGGAGCGCTTGCACTATGTTTACATCTGTTACATAGAGCCAAGTATTTGGGATTAAGCAATTCTAAAGAGTTCACACCTCATTTACATCTTTACCATGCTCACAACCTTGAATCTACACTATCAAAAGGGATCCATGTTACTAGGGAACCTGAAGGTGAGGAGACATGTTTATAAGGATAGCATAGAAGAAGATATTATTTGAATCTTATTTGAACTGAAGACTAGAAGACTACTAATCTTGATAAGGTATGCTTGCATTTTTCATTTATATACTGGAAATTGTCAAATGTCACTAAGAAAAATCTTATATATAAACATTAGCAAATACTGCTTTTATCTGTATGATTTTTTAGAAGTTAACTGATGGCATAGGCATATTTGTCAGGGCATTTAACTTTCTCAGATGCACAGCCTTATTAACTGTCATCACAAGTGCTAATGTATACACAGGCTTGCTTTGAAAGAGCTACCTGGGACATTTTTGAGGAACAGGATCTGAAAGAGTACACATCAATGGTACTCTGCTACAAAAAACCTATGTTGACAATGTTACTGTCTAATGTCTTTCAGCTTTTCCCAGTTAGAGGTCACCATAGCAGAACTCTGGTCCGATTGGCAGTGGATTTTTATGGTGCCAAGGTGCCAGCCCGATGCCCAACCCTCAAAGAAGGCACACCCATTCACACATGCACCTACTTGCATGTCTTTAAATGTCACTCGACCACAGGGAGGACATGCAGACTCCACACAGAAGGCGCTCCAGCCGAGAATTGAACCAGAGAGCCTCTTGCTGTGAGGTGACAAAGCTAACTGCTGCACCACCGCGGCCTACCTACACATTCATGTGTACCCTAATCTGAAGCCCTGGGTGACAAAGGAGGTCAGATCTCTTCTCAAGCACCCCCAATACTGTCTTCAGATCGGGCAACAGAGTCATTTACAGCATGACTTACAACCAACCTAAAGAAAGCCATTGAAGAGGCTAAAGCAGCCTATAAAAGGAAGATAGAGGACCACTTCACCAACAAGGACCCATGATGACTATGACAAGGTATTCAGCACATCACCAATCATAAAACCAGTAAGCGTATGGCTATTGATGGCGATGCCTTGATGGCAGAGGAACTTAATTATTTCTTCATCTTTTTTGAGGTGGAAATAGCAGAGACAGTCACCAGCAGATAGGCCACAGCAGTCTCATGCCACCTATACTAGCCTCCTACATCCACACCTTCACAGTGCAACAGCATAATGTAAGACGTGCTCAAAGCAGTTAATCCAGAAAGGCTGCTGGCCCTGATGCAGTGACAGGATGGGTGCTGAAAGTATACATAGACCAGCTCTGTGGGGTCTTCACAAAGATCTTCAACCTGTCTCTGTTTAAATCTACTCTACCATTTTGTCAAAAGTCAACTACACTCATTCCACTGCCAAAGAAACCTGTCAACAGTAGTCTCAATGGCTACCATCCAGTGGCACTTACTACAGTCATCATGAAGTGTTTTGAGCAATTGTTTCTGTGGCACATCAAGGACAGTCTCCCAGTTATCTTGGATACACACTGGTATGCTTACAGAGCAAATAGGTCTAAGGAAGATGCCATCTCCATTGCCTTATACACTGCACTTTCTCATCTTGAGCAGCAGGGCAGCTGTGTGAGGATGTTCTTCATAGACTTTATTTCAGCTTTTAACACAATTATCCCAGATAGACTGGTCACTAAACACACTGGCCTAGGACTTTCAAAACCTACCTGCTATTGGATTAAATATTTTTGGCTAACCATCCTCAGATGGTTAGACTAGGCCTGTACCTCTCCTCCACTCTCAGGCTAAACACTGGTGTCCCACAAGGCTGTGTGCCAAGCCCCTACTGTATACTCTTTGCATCCATGACTGTGTCCCCTCTCATTCTACTAATACCATCATTAAGTTTGCAGATAACACCACAGTGGTTGCCCAATTTCAGGAGCAGGTGAGACAACATATAGAGATGAAGTTCAAAGACTGGCTGCATGGTGTACTGAGAACAATCTTACCCTGAACTCTGCCAAAACAAAAGAACTCAAAATAGATTTCCAGAAGCACAACGCAGATCACAACTCAAAATACATCAAAGGAGACTGTGCAGAAAGGGTTCCTGTCTTCAAGTTTCTTGTGTACATGTGGCAGAAGATCTCTCTTGGTCCAGAAGCACCACAGAGGTAGTCAAGAAGGCATGGCAGAGGCTCCATTTCCAGAGGATCCTCAGGAAAAACAACCTGCTGGAGAAGCTTTTGGTGTCTTTTTACCACTGTTTTATTGAAAGTGTGCTGACATACTGCATTTCCTTGTGGTATGCCAACAGCTTGGTGGTAGACAGGAAGGCCCTTCAAAGGATCATTAACTCTGCCCAGAAAATCATTGGCTGCTCACTGCCCTCTTTGGAGGAACTCTTCATATCTCACTGGCTCAGCTGTCTCAGCAGGGCAAGCAACATCTTGAAAGACTCTTCTCACCCTGGAATTCGCCTCTTTGAGCTGCTGTATTCTAGCGGACAGTTCAAGTCCATTCCATCTCAGACAAACAGACTTAAGAACAGTTTCTATTCCAGAGCCATGCTTGAATTGAACAATGCTAAATACATTGAGTACAGATAATAGCCATTTGCACTATAAGGTATATGTTTACATTACTGTGCACCTTACCTTATTCCATTCATTGAAATTATATCCAAGTACAATAACATAGTTGTTTACTGCATTGCATTATATTGTATTGCTTGGCATTGTATTGTATTATATTCTCTTATTTATTCATGTTCATTATATGTGAACTGAATGCACCTTAGGAAGATTGCTACAAATTTTGTTGTACTTGTGCAATGAGAATAAAGGAATCTTATCTTATCTTAATGTTCATAGGTAGTTACTAGGCTACTGGCCCTAGGGCCTATATAAGCCTAGCCAAACGGTACCCTGGTTTTTGCCACCCAAGAAAATTATTTTCTTTTGCTCCTGTCAAGCAGAGCCACAGACGTGATCCCTGGGGTGAATTTCCTATCACCCATCCAATCATCAAGATTTTTCTTCAAGAGTGCTAATGAGGAGCTTTGTTTGATATAGATAGGTAGTTTGTTCCAGAGTATGGGAAGTCTCTGGGACAGGAATCTATCCCCTCCAGCATGTTCTGTTTATTGTGGTGACAAGGTTTAGGTCCCCAGAGCATGTAGCTCGGAGGGATTGGGATTTCTTTACATGGAGTATGTCCAACAGCTCTGTGTTTGACATTTATTTGTATGTTAGGCAGAGATCGCCTCTGAGTAGGCGATATGCGACAGAGTAAAGCTGGAGTTTTTTGAGACGGTCTGCATAGGGCATCTGTTTGAGGCCAGTAATCCTCTTTGTGAGGTATTTCTGTGGCCTTTCCAGTTGTTGTAGATGTCTTGTGAGGTATATGCCAAAAGGGGCATTGTACTCTATAATGGGTCAAATGAGTGATGAGTAGAGGGGAACAATGACCTTTTTTCCTGGATGAGTAACCTTTTGTGATGAGGTGTGCCACTTAGAAGGATTTCATGACTACTGTGGCGATGTGATTATCAAAGGAGAATTACAATTGTTTTTCTCTTTACACTCTTGTATTGTTATTTCAGTGAAATGTAAATATCTTATATTGTCAATAACACAGGAGTGTTAACTTTCTAGGATGGCCCATAGACACCTTTAGGGGAGTGCTGGTCACAGGTAGACTTGACTTTCAATTGCATAAAAGTGAATGTTCTGTGTTAAATGTATACATATGTTTTTGGGATAGTTTATTTGATATCAGATGTAGCAGTTCACTGATGGTTTGTTAGCAAAACATGTTATTTGCCTATTGTTTAGGGGTGGGGGAGCCAAGTTTAATTTCTGTGTTGGCACAAACAAAATTTGCTGTTGTTACTCTCCTTGTTTTGGATTCAGTCTTGCTTTGTGTGTGATAGTAATATGTTACAACTACATAATTCTTTTTTTTATATATTTGAATATCTTGACTGTTTTTGTTTCTACAGTGGGTAATATTGAAATACTACCTTTTATGTATTATATCTAAACAGGACTTTTATTTATGTGATACTTATGTCTATTATCCTTCTTTTGTGTTTTATGTCACCTAGGACTGTGGCACCCAGGCACCCCCAACCCCCACAAACCCCCCCTTCAGTGACCCTGACAATGAAGTAACTGTGAAAGCATTTAGGTGACATTGTGCCTTTCTGCTTGAGAGGGGCTGTTTAGGTACGTCTGGCAGAATGTAAATTTGGCAGCAGATAGTGGCTGATGTAAACACAGTAGGTAGCCAGAACAGGAATTATGATCAGGTGTGCCATAGGGCCACTGACATGATTTCATTAACCCAGAGGAGAGCAGCTGCAATGGCCCATGAATGGATGGCTACCAGTGGTGGCCTGCTACACAGCCTCAACTGACACCAAATGAAGAGTTCCTATCCACTGTCATGGATCCAGAGAGCTCAGTGGAATGTGCACAACAGCATGTCACTGATGTTTGTGCTGCTGTTTCAGGGAGGACAACTATGTCCCAGTAGGAGCTTCCAGTTAGGCTTACCTATCTCAGTTATTCAAAACTTCTTGTATAGTAAAATATTGACAGCAGTACTGCAGTTCTGTTTAACATACATTTTTTTTTTTTTTTGGGGGGGGGGGGTCATTGTAGATTGATACAATTAACAGCACATCCTGGCTGATTACACATGGGCTTGGGGTGAATGTGTCATCCAAGTTCTTGTTAAAAGTATCATTAATGAACGTATAAAGGGCAAAAAGTTTTAACCCCCTGTGTTACTGTTAATTGTGATGATAGCGTCCATACCTTTTACTTAACTTTTTCCAGGACCAACCCCATAGGGAGTCTACAATCATCTGCACATAGTAAGCCAAACATTTTTATGTGAGTACTGATGATCAGTTCAAAGAAATATTTATTTTTGCCATATGTGCGATGTGGTGTCAAGACTGTTGTGGGAATTGCTGTAGTGTCTGTATTAATGACAACACTCTTAGTTTGTTAGCATATATTGGACTATAGTAGTGTAGGTATTCATTTCTTTCCTGTGTTTGTTGCTTATTATCAAAGGTGATCCTGACAGTGGAAGTGTAAGACTCTTACCACCTCATGTCAGAGTATCAGCAGACTCTGATGATGATGATGGGCAAACAGAGGCACAGTCGGGGGGTGTAAAGGTTGAATCTAACAGTGAGGTTGACATTAAGCCATCCCCTGTAATCCCATCGGACACAGTCAATAGGCCTACACCAACCCATTCCAGTCAGCCCTCAGATATTGGACAGAGGTCCTCCAGAGAAATGCTTAGGGTTGTAGATGTGGCACAGGCTGACATCCCTACACCATGTTTCCGATTCAGTGGATTGGATGAATGACAAGTTGGAACAGGGAGTATCTGTGATGAAATGTCTGCTGGGAAGGTGATGGCATCCATGTGGGCATAGGTCACCCACATCATCTGATGTTAGCCAACATGGCCATGCCCGATCATGCTTCCATAGTGGCACTACTTCCAGTGCTTTGTCAGTGGTTGAAGTGTCAACACCTAGACATGGCAAGTCATGGGCTTGTGTCCTGGGCATTCTCGTGAGTAGAGCTCTTCCAGCAGACATCAGTCATGGTCAGGTAGCAGCAGTACATCTGACTGTGGGTGTGAATGTGCCAGTGCAACTCCTAGTTGGGTACAAAAACAATAAACTGCCACCTCTACCATGCACGGCTCACACCTGTCCAACATACCAAGATGTAGAGCTAGCACAGAGATGACTGTGTTTTTGCAGACACTCACACACCGATTTGACCTGGAGGACCCATACAGACACACACACAACACTTACATGGTTCAAGCTCATCTGTCTCAGTGGCCATTTGTTACATTATCCCAAATGAGTGTCTGTTACTCTTTCTCACTGACACCCACTCACTTACCTTTTGTGTCAGCCTAGGCTTCCTGCACCCCCCCAGACAACACGCTGTGCAAGTGATGATAACTCTGCCATATCCTTGTTTTCTATCTTTTGGATTCAGGGATACATAAGCTTTCGGTCCGATGCTCAAGGTGCATATTTGACTTAGTGCTAAATATATCTGTGTTTGTGATGTTGATTTGCTAATTGTACTTTTGACATATGTTGGTCTTACAAAGTTAGACAGTTGATAAAATCAAAACAATTTTTGCATCAGTATTTTTAAGAATATTCTGATGGTTGTGAAGTCTGAAACTAAAATGTATCTCATTACTTTCTAACTTCTCTCTTTAATGATTTTCCAGTACAAACATATGAGGCCAAACTGAGGACATTTGGTGACCATCAGTAGTTTTGAGAGGTATGAATGTGTGAATCTTTGAAGCCTAAGGCCTATTACTTGATAGCAGGTACATGTACTCACATAAGTCTCTGCTGTCACATGTTCAAGTCATTGCTGTACAAATCACTCACCTTTTACTTTCTTACATTATCAAGGAGATTTCTCCATTTCCGAATATGAGCATATCACTTCCAATTCAGAGTGCTGCCTTTCAGTCTCACCACAGGCCCCTGTGTGTTCATGAAGATAATGGCAGTGGTGACAGCCTTTCTCAGGCTTCAAGGGATCCAAGTATTCCCATATCTGGATAATTGGCTTTTAACTGCTACCTCCAGGGATCTACTTGTAACACACCAGTCATCCCTGCTAAAACTATTGTCCACTCTGGGTATTTCCATCAATATAAAGAAGAGCAAATTACAGCCTACCGAATGCATAGAATTTAAAGGATGTCAGACACTGTTTGTCAGATTGTAAAGCTACCCTCATCACAGATCAACTCAATTAGATCAGTGGTTCTTTAAGTAGTAAATCATCCATATCCCCAGGCTCAACTGATATTAAGATTTATAGGGCTAATGGCTTCCTCCATAGTGATGGTCCCATTGGCCAGATACCAAGTGAGCATTCTACAATGGACATTAGTGGTACAGTGGCCCTAGTGATTTCATCCCCTTCACCACAAAATTTGACTCAAGCAGATATGCAAGAAACATATCCAATGGTGAATTACATCATAATCAGTCACTCTGGGCATACACTTCTCTCCTCTGGTACCCAAAGCCACAGTGACCATGGACAACTCCCTTATTTGGTGGGGGGTGGGGGGGTTGGAAAGGAGAACAGTCCAAGGAATGTGGTCCCCATTAGAGGCTAACCTTCACACTGACAACATGTCAGCAGCTTGCTACATCAACAGACAAGATGGAACCAGATCATAGTCTCTTTGCCGAGATGCCATGAGAATCTGTCAGCGGGCAATGTCTTTGAACCACTTTCTAGTTGCAGTGCATATACCTGGGATGTCCAGCTTCCTAGCAGACAAGCTGAGCAGAACAATATTATTGTCTCACAAGTGGTCTCTCAACAAAACAGTGGCTACAGAGATTTTCAGCTACTGGGGCCAACCTTGCTGCAACCTTTTTGCTTCATACCTAAACAACAAATGCAGAAGTTAATCTGCCCTGATCCCTCCATAGGGTCAGTCAGGGACAGATGCAGTAGTCCATCCTTGGCCCCCAGGTCTCCTTTACACCTTTCCCCCCATTCCCAGGTTCATCCAGAACGCAATGGAGCGTGAAACCAAAGTAATCCTCATTGTCTCCTTCTGGCCTTAGCAGGTATGGTTCCCCTTTCTATGGCCTCACTTAGCTCACCCACCATGGATGCTGGATCCCTTTCTGGATCTCCTCACACACCCCTCTGGAATGCCTCTACCAGACCTACAGACCCTGAAACTGACTGCATGGTTTCTCCAGTATTAACAATTGCAAGAGATGCCAGGCTTTCTTCCCCAGTAGTATGACTCATTTCATCCTTTCAGAGGAATTCTGTTAAAAAGACTTGCAAGATCAAATGGAAACACTTTTCTGTATGGGTGTCTGATATCAGCTTAGGCCCCTTTTCAGCACCTCTTCCAAAAATCTTCAAATTCCTTTCATGACTTTCTATGTTTCGGTCTAGTTATTTGACAATTAAAGTACGATTGGCAGCTATCTCAGACTTTCACATTGGATTCAATAACACTTCCACTGCTTCTGTCAGAATCTCCTTTTTGAAACACCTTTTTATTGAGGCCTCCAGTTCGTGATTCAGTCTATCCCTGGGATATTACCATTTTGCTAAATCCTTAACTTAGAAACTCTTTGAACCTGAAGCATCCACAGATATAAAATTTGTGTCCTGGAAAATTATATTTTTGGTTGACATTATCTCTGCCAAACAAATATCAGAACTTCAGGCACTTTCATGCATCGCAGCTTTCCTGATCTTTCATAAAGATAGAGTGCTGTTAAGGACAAACTCAACCTATCTTACAAAAGTGGTCCCAAATCAAATTTAAATCAAGAAATTGATTTACCAGTTTTCCTCCCCAATTTCTCGAATAAAGGGGAACATATATTACATACATTAAATGCACACAGACAAGTTAGGTTTTACCTCCATCATACCAAGACTTACAGAAAATCAGACCAATTGTTCATATCCTTCTCCAAGAAAAAAAATGGGTCAATCTGTTTCTAAAATTACTTTTTCAAGATGGCTAGCTAATTGCATGTCCTTTGTCTGTGATTCACTAGGTAGGTCCACTGCAGTCAAAGCCTAAAGCACATTCTACAAGGGCTTATAGCAACATCTACAGCCTTTGCTAGATGTGTTCCTGTCAGTGAACTTTGTGCAACAACAACTTGGTCATCAACTCATAGTTGTGTGTTTCACTATAAATTAGATGAATAGTCCAGGATGTGCACATTCTTCAGTTCTGTCATTATCAGTAATATCCTTCCTTGAGACCACCTAGGTGTCCATCAGGGAGCTTGGAAAGCTGCTCTACATGTTTAATCAAAAGAAAAAAAACAAGATCAGATACAAAAGTTTTGTACTCACCATAATGATAATTTCTTGTTGTCTTCTTTCATTCTGGTTCAATTCCCCTCCTGCCTTCCCCCTACCAAAATTGTCATTCTACTTTTAGGGAGAAGCTGTATCCCATGTGGGCCCTGTCTGAGCCCTGTTTTGTCTCGTACACTTTATAGTGCTTATTCCTTTCTATATATCATATTGGGTAAATGAATATATATATATATATATATATATATATATATATATATATATATATATATATATATATATGTGTGTGTGTGTGTGTGTGTGTGTGTGTATGCATCTTTAAGTGCATATACTCATAATAACTAATTATAGACAGTCAGACAGTCAGCAAACTTGATAGGAGGTGGCTCAGGCAGGACAGGGAATTGTGGGCAGGGGAGGAGTCAGAGCTCTTGCATCCAATGCTTTGGCACAAGGCGCAAAGGTGGGATCTGATTGGGTCTAACTACCCACATGTTGATCTAAATGAAAAGAAGAAAACACAGATCTGTCATTATTGTGAATGCATAACTTTCATTTATTTATTTATTATTTATTTATCTGACATTTGCTGACTCGGAAACTCTGACTTGGCCAAAAAAGTGCCCATTTTCAGCAGAGGCTTGGGGGAACAAAGTTCCACATTCATAATCTATCACAAATCAATTACAGATTTTTAAATCACAAAATATCATGTAACACTATAAAACATAGGAGTGAAAAAAATGTAATGTGAAAAATATAGAAGATATGTTTCATAGTAGAGTGCAGCGAAAAACAATGAGTTGGAGAAAATATGTAAGAAAAAACTCATTAGTCATATTATTTATTACATAGTTTGGTGTGTGATAAATGAGACCTGAGACAATTCTAATAAGACTTTTAAAAGAGATTACAGATTACACAATTAGAGACAGTGAGGGGAAATTGAAGATGTCTTAGTTTGAGAGAGGTTGTTCATATCAGAGTAACTGAAGGAATTAAGGATGGAGAAAAAGGAGATTATAAGAAGAGTGCAGGCTAGAGTGTCATCAGGTAGCTTAGGTGAGTAGAGAGGAAAGATAAAGAGGGAGAGGAAATGTCTGCAGACATGAAGTGGAAAAAACAAAAGAAAGGAGTGGAGTAGGAGATTGGAGAGGGTTATGAGGTGTGACTTAGTTGAAGGGGGGTGAGTAAAGTATAGTGAGTAAGTTCAGCCAGGATTGGCACAGGAGCAAGTCCATGATTTTGTAAAGTATTCTTTTAGGAAGCAGTTAAAGATGGGTAGGTTAGAAATAGTTCTGATGGTTAGAAGTAAGAAGTTCCTTTTTTGCTACTATCTGGGTTGTGTTGAGTCATCCAGGCATGAAATTTTGAAGCATATGCATTGCATATGCAATGATTTTGTTGTATATTCAGCTAAGGTTTAGAGTGACTATTTTTAAACTTTTAGGGTGTATCCTTTGGTATGAAGGTTTGGTCGGGACCTGGGTTGGGGTGGATGTCACCACATTGAAGGATGGTGGAGAAAGATGGTTTGTTTACTATGGCATTTTTAGTAGAAAAGTATTTTAACTAGCATATGCATTTCTGTGCATGCCTAATCACTGATTGGATTTTATTTCAGACATGTTTTGCATATGACTGTAATGTACATTACACACCATGCTGTAATTTATTATGGAATGGATGTTTAAACAATAGTGTAGTGTCACATACATAACAGTTACAACATGTAGATTGTGTAACTTTTGTATGCTTTTTCATTCATTCATTGACTTTAGATTAATACCTATTATATATAGCAAATCTTTTGTTCCTGTGTTTATAACTGACAGAGCATGGGACCCATGCTGGATCATCAGTTGGATGTTGAAAATGCCAGACCACTGCTATCTGAGTGTCCATGGACTAGGACCTGCACGTGCCATTGTTACTGTGACTCAGGAGAGAAGACATCCACCACCATTCCAGTCAGACAATTTTCTAGACCAGATCCAGGACATAATGATAGATGTCCTCCTGACACAAATGAGGGACATGATGGGTAATGCCTTTCAGGACATAGCGTGAACCATGCTTGACTCCTTCCAGGAGACTGCTAGAGAGATCTTTTGTGATGTTCAACCCCATCAGGATGATCCCCCAATAATGTAAGTATTGTCTATGTGAACCACTTTTGTAATGCTGCTGCCATGGTGACTCCCATATTCAAATCTGCATGGCCTAGACTCGCTTGTGAAGACAATCCCATATTGCTGTCATGCTTTCCTATCAAACATCATAATGTGCACTACACATACCAGGTCATATGTGGCTTTATCTTGTTGCCGCAGTATGACACATTACCAAATGGCACATGCATTACTATTATTACTTAGATAAACTTCAAATGCTATAATTACTATATACATTTCTCCACATGGGCGGGGTGCTACTCTTTCACTCTGTATGTATGTGTACTCCTATGTTTGCAGTGCAGCAAAATATTATTATATCTGACATACTCTGGCCCTGTATGTGACAGGTATGACTGCTGCAATTAGCACAATGCAAATAGGACCCAAGTGTTGTACATGTGTTGTTTCTGTCTATACTTATGAGGGATGACAGCAACTCACATGCTACATTATTCCCACTCTTGTCACAGTGAGGTCAGTCAAGTGTGTTTATTTGCATATGGTATCCATGTGTATGTATTGCAAATATTTCTGTATTGATTGTCTCTATCTTATGTCTGTTCAACTACATGACATATCCTTGATTTTGTAACTTATGTAACATTTTCTTGGGTCATGCTGTTCCAGTGTCATAATAACCTAGCATGTGCCAAGTACTGGCAGTTATTGTGCCTTGTTGTTGTACAGTACTGTGATAAGTTAATATGAACCTGTATCTTTTACATACTGCATTGACATTCACTGGTACCTTAGTGAATATACAGCGAATGTATGCTGACACTCTACAGGGCCCTGAAGAGATGTAAATGTATTAGCATTAGATGATAATCTGTAAAAATCAGTGCCATAAGTAGAGCGGGGTGAAGGGATAGGACAAACTGTTAGGAGGCATACTCAGCAATGTTGAGGAGTAGCTGGTCAGGAATAAGAGAAGTGCCATTATTCGTTCTGCAGCAGTGACTGATATTGCCCTCTTGATGCACTGAAATTAATGGATTTTGTTTAGTAGCTACACTGAACTTTGGAAGACATTTTTGTATTATCATCTTTGGATTCTGGTGAGCTCCATGGTTCAGAGTTACCCAGATGCAGCTCTGGTTAAAAATATAGGAAAATACATACATTACAGATGACTTATTTTCAGTCATCTGTAGCATCTGCCATGTATTTACTGGATAATTTATGAGCAAAGACTGAGTTACATTGTACATCATTAAATATGCATCCCCTTCTGGATGCTTTGTCTTGTGTTAGTAGCTGAGTTACAAAATGCCTTTTTGTCAGGCACTGACTATTATGACTGAGCTAAATAATGAAACTGTAAAACAAAGTATGCAAAAACACCACTGGCATTTTGCCAAGACAATAGGCCATGTGAATACACTGGATGGATAATGACACTGAAAGGTGACTCTCTTACAGTTGTTTTTAATAAATTTGTTGCTCTATATTTTTCAGGTTGGATGATAGTAAACCATGTAACAGCGGGTAGCAAACTGATGCATATGGAAAAATAAGGAGAGCAGACTACAGCATCTGCAGCGGTTAGTATGCAGTATAACCTTTGAAGTGTACAGCACTTCCACTTGGAGAATACTGTTTTCACTTCTATGTGGTGGGGGGACCTTGACCTTTCATCCCAGCTGACCTCAAGTCCTGGTCATGACCTGCGACCTGTAGAACCTCACCAGAAGTTTTATAAACTCAGCACTGTTGCTTGGTGCTACACAGTGTGTGTTTGGTATGTCATGGCTTTAATGTCAGGCTACCTTATTACAAGAATCATCTGGGATCCTACTGTCTTTGTCAGCTAGCAGACGATTAAGAGCTGGTGTTGTCTCAGACCTGCTCATGGCAGCTATGTCAGACACAAGGATCACCCGGGGGTTCTTGTACAAGAACATAGAGTAGTCATGGAATGTGTCTACTCTATTTAGGAGCTGGTGGCTGTACGTAAAGGCTTTGAACAATTCAAACTGTTCTTGGTGTAAGTGACTTACTTTGGTGTAAGGCTTGTCACTCGTGCCATGTTATGATTCAAGACGAACTGGCAAGATAGTTTGTTTTTATGCTTTATTATATAGAAACACATCAAGATGGATAGCAGCAACATAAAATATAAAGCTAATTAACTGGCAGACCATTGCATACATACATGTTTACATCTCAGCAGCTCTTTACAAAATAGCAGTCTGGCTCGCATATGCTCAGTATTTATACACATTTGCAAGCCCATGGAAAACTCTTTAAAGATATACATACATAATGATCTACAAGGCTCATCTATAAACTCTGAACAAGTTTACACATTCCAAAAGACTTGCTCTCAGAGTAAGTCACTTATTCTGAGAGCAAATTTCAAAGTAAATGAGCAACCCTTTCAATTGTACAGATTTCTGTAGAATGTCCAGATTTTTGCCTCATATTTTTGGTCAGTTTTTCATAAAATTGTGGTTTTCTGGCAAATTAGTGGCAAATCGTTGAAGACTGAAGTTAGAAATAATGACGGACATTTGAGTTTCAGACTTCATGCCCTTCAGAAAATTCATGCCAATGCAAAACCTGTTATTCTATCAACTTGTTAAGTTTGTAAGAGGAATACTTTATTGTCCCTATTTTTGGGCCTTTGTCCCACTTGCATCAATGATTTTGTCCAGATTTTTTGCTCTAATAGGTTAGAGGTATGACTCTGAGAGTGAGTCTTTTGGAATCTGGCCCTAAAAGTGCAAGAAAAGGAATATAGTTTTTCCACTTTTTTTTAGGAAACAATTGCAGTGGAAGATGATTTGGGGATGGTTATTGAAGCCTGAGCTATCTTTTACAGTAGGAGAAACCAAAACCATAGGTAGGTCACTTGGCTCCTAGGACAGTCCCAAGACTGGCACCCCCTCAAACCCCCAAAAATCCTCTTGTATGTTAAGAGTCAAAAAAATGTCCTTGGAGCCAGTGAACTGTAAGAAAATGATTCTACTAGCTCCTTGCTACAGTTAGTAATAGCCTAAAATCTGAAGATATTAATGTACACAAACATGATATCAGTCATGACAGCTTAAATGAATGGCAGTATTTCACTCATACTCAATTAACAACTGTTTCTAAGGTGCCAGTTGGAGTCCCCCTAACAACATGCACCCAGGGCAGGCACCCCCTTTGTGTCACTAGTGTCACCCATGTTATGGTATTGAGACACAGATGCCCTAACACTGGACAATTAGGTATCAGGTGTCCATTCCTGCTGCATTAAAATCAGTTGAGAAATCAACGTGCTACACAGACATCTGCTTCCTGGGTGTTCCAAGTATAGTAACTGGAAAATTATCCACTGAAGCAATGCCAAGAAAACTGGGGATCTCGGAAGTATATCCAGACTCTCAATTCAGAATGGATGCATGAAAACTGATATCTGAAATGGAAGATTGTTTTCATGGAAAATTCCAACAATTGGTATCTATTAATTGCCTGCTTCATCAGTACTTCCTCTTATAGACCCTCTTTTGAGGCAGTCAAATTGTGGGAAGAACAGGGAACAGTAAGTGAGCATTTACCTGAGGAATAACTGAATGAATATTTACTTCAGATATTAGAGGAAGAGGAGGCCCTAGAACCCTATTTTGCCAATACCTGTCTATAATCAGTACTCTGTTATGTAAACATCATCATTTGCTTTACGTATTTGTTTGCTTTTAATTTTATGAGTATGAATTTGCACTCATCCATCATCATTAATAAAGGATCTAGATTTCAGCTAAGTGGTCTTCTCACTTTATTGAGAGAAGATAAGCAGCCATCAACATAAGATTGCTTTACTATTATTTTGATGTCTCCAAGTGGGTTAGATCAGTGGTTCTTAAAGTGGGTTCCTGGAACTCTAGGGTTCCCAGAAACTTCTGAGGAGTTCCTTGAATGAAGGTCAGTAAAGAAGAGGTGCTCTGCACGATGTTTTTCTATTTTATCTTTTTACTTAAAAAGATAAAATAAAATATAGAAACAGCTAGCAGAGCTCCCTTTGAAGACAGATGTACCTACTGCATCATACGATGGAGTTGATTGGTTGTGCACTGACATCCAAGAGGTCACTGCACTTAACCAGACAATTCTTAGTGAAGGGATGTGGTCAGTAGCGGAGTATAAATTATACAGCTAAACTTTGCCTCTTTTAGTGTTATTGCACAAGCTTCAGTTCTAACTCTTGGGCATGCCTCAAAACTTTGTTTGCTAAAGAATTCTGTTCAAAGCCAAAAACAATCGGGAAAAGGAACAAAATTAGGGACAATATGTTAATTTTTATTCTATTGCTTTTTAAATGAATTATAGTAACAGGTTTTGCATCGATGTGCATTTTCTGAACAATAATGGTTATGGAACACTGGCATTATTAACTGATTGTGATCCTCAGTGATATACCAGAAAATCAAACATTTATTGGGGAAAAAGCAAAAATATGAGGCAAACTCAATGTTCTGCAAAATTCTGGGAAGTCAAAAAATATGCTCACGGGCTATCATGGCATAATGGCAGGCCCCTTTAAATGAAAACACTGTTTTAAAATAAAAAAATGCTACAGATACAAGCTAGAAGGAATGGCTGCAAATACTTTATTTAATATCACAGATAATACAAATCAGCAAATGAATACAGATATTTGCAAATATGTTTTCACTACAGCTTCTTCAGGTATTTCCACCAGAAAAACATAAGGAAGCTATAGCAAGAATACATTTCTATTTATTTCCGTGCATTTGCCATTTTGTATTATATGTGAGTATATTTGTACATCGTTCCTTCTATGTGGTGCTTGGAGCAGTTGTTTGGATTTCATAAGATTATTGTATTATATACCGAGAACAGACTATATTCAAATCTCTCTTCTGCTGTTTTACGATATCTCTTCATCTGTGTGAGCGGGCAGGGCACAGACAATGAAACAAAGATGGAAGAGGCACGAGACCAAAGCAGCAGGAAAAATCAGAGAAGGTGTAGTTGAACAGTAGTGTTGAATTTATTGATATTTGTGTGTGTGTGTGTGTGTGTGTGTGTGTGTGTGTGTGTGTGTGTGTGTGTGTGTGTGTGTGTGTGTGTGTAAACTTGATATTTACTTTGAGTTCATTATGACAGAATTTATTATTATCTTACACTGCTGTTGCTGCAAGAATCACTGCAGCAGCAGTGACTCTAGTCCAATGGGAATCAAAGGACATTGACCCGCATCCCGGTGAGTAGCCTGCTACATGAGTTTGGCAGTTCATTTGCACTTCTGAGTGAACACTCCAGAAGAGAAACTGAAAGGTCCAGACTTCTAAGTTTCAGTAATGGGCATGCTTATTTAACTTAGGGAAAAACAGTACTGTATTTTTTTCTTGTGAGAGTTGAATTATGTTGGACATTAGCATCAGAAAAATGTTTTATTATTATGACCATTATACAGTAAACTCTCAGTTAACTGGGACTCAAGCAACCAGAACAAAAATCAAAGAAATACAATACAATTTTCATGTGTTGCACCCCCCCCCCCCCGCAGAAACATACCTTATGTTTTTAGAGTTTGAGTTTTTAAAAAGGAAGATAGGAATAAATTCTCTCTCTCTCCCCAACATAAGACCAAGTCAAACCAAACAAATAGTATTGGGTACAGTAGTATTCAGGCCTATATTTAATAGTAACTCTCAAGCAACCAGAAACTACAGTTATCTGGCATCTAGCAATCCCCATGGGTGCAGGTTAACTGAGAGTTCACTGTACATCTTTATTGCTTAAAGTTTTTAGGTTCCAAACTTTGAAAATCCAACCTGCAAGATGGGGCCATACTTGGCGGGTACTATTAATGTAATTATTTGTTTGCCATAAAAAATAATTACAGTAATAACATTTGCTTCCCTTACAAAATGAGGGGGCAGTCACAAACAAAACAGTAAATAAACAGCTTTTTCGTAGCATTTAATTGAGTAGCATGTGAGAATTAATATTCTGAAGGGCTATTTGTCAAAGAAGCAATTTCCTTGTTACTCACTAAACTTCACTTGCAATGTACATGGAGATCATTGTTAGTGGATCAATGGATAGTGCATTCACCTTTGGTGTTTGAATATCAAAAGGACGTGGGTTCTTTTCCCACCCTAGCTGATTAGGTTAAATGTTCCAGTACTGTAACTACAAAGAGACACTGTACTCCTAAGTGTGCAGCCCTTTGGATGAGATGATAAACCGAGGTCCTATCTGCCTGACATGGTGGTAGCTTAAGCGAATGTAAACAATGCCAAGACACTTAAAAACAGTAAGGGTAACTTTACTTATTAACCAGGAAAGATAACTGACCTGAAGTATACAATTTTAACTTTATGACTAATGACTGATAACTGATTTTAACCGATGACTATGACTTATGAGTATTATGATTATAATTAATGGCAAAACAGACAGAAGTAAAATGCAGTGAAATTATAATGCAAAATACTGCTATGAAGTGCAAAGCAAAATTGAAGGTTTACCTGTATAGTGATAGAATGTTTGGGGGCTTAACTGGTAGACCTTTCACACAAAGAGTCTTCTAAGGATTGGTCCATGAATATCTAAAGGGATTGCAGTTAGAGCATATTACTTTATCTAAAAAAAACAGTAAGATTTGAGTAGACTTGAGGTAGTTGTTTTTAACAGATTAAAGATACTGGTTCACTGGCCTGTTGTGTGAAAGTCAGCTCCAGCAGACAAAGCTGAATGACATGTTTTTTTTTCATCATATTTTCAGCTATGCTTTACTAATACCTCTATGTGTGCTACTATTATTTTGTGGTAGTGCTGCCATACTGGCATTACATTGTTTTGAACTCGAAACAGCCTCTTCTTAGAATGATTGATTTTTAAAATGTAGTATCATTTGCAATGGTGATGGACAGATTGACAGACGAGATCAGACAGGAGTCCCCATGGACTATGATGTTTGCAGATGACATTGTGATCTGTAGTGAGAGTAGGGAACAGGTGGAGGAGACCCTGGAGAGATGGAGATATGCTCTAGAGAGAAGAGGAATGAAAGTCAGCAGGACTAAGACAGAATATATGTGTGTGAATGAGAGGGAGGATAGAAGAATGGTGAGGATGCAAGGAGTAGAGGTGGCGAAGGTGGATGAGTTTAAATACTTGGGGTCAATAATTCAGAGTAACGGTGAGTGTGGAAGAGAGGTGAAGAAGAAAGTACAGGCAGGATGGAGTGGGTGGAGAAGAGTGTCAGGAGTGATTTGTGACAGACGAGTACCTGTAAGAGTGAAAGGGAAGGTCTACAAGAGGGTAGTGAGACCAGCTATGTTATATGGGTTGGAGACAGTGGCATTGACAAAAAGGCAGGAGTTTGAGCTGAATGTGGCAGAGTTAAAGATGTTAAGATTTGCACTAGGTGTGACCAGGGTGGACATGATTAGGAATAAATATATTAGAGGGTCAGCCCAGGTTGGAAGGTTTGGAGACAAAGCCAGAGAGGCAAGATTACGTTGGTTTGGACATGTGCTGAGGGGGGATGCTGAGTATATTGGGAAAAAGATGCTAAGGATGAAGCTACCAGGTAACAGGAAAAGAGGAAGGCCTAAGATAAGGTTTATGGATGTGGTGAGAGAGGACATGCAGGTGGTTGGTGTGACAGAGCAAGATGCAGAGGACAGGAAGAAATGGAAACAGGTGATCTGCTGTGGCAACCCCTAACGGGAACAGCCGACAGAAGAAGAAGTATCATGCTGTAATTATAAAGCTTTTAGCCACTATTTCTGAGTAGAAATGCTTAAAATGAATTATGTAAGAGAAAGAAAAGTTTTCTGCAATAGTGTCATTTCATAATAAACACACAGTGTTTTTACATTTTTGTACCATTTTGTAACTGCATTTCTAAGTAGTATCCTACAACCTTACTGGGAAGGGAGTATTGATACGCAAGTTTGTTTTTTTTTTGGGGGGGGGGGGGGTTGGTGGCCAGATGTTTTTTTCAGATGTTCATATTTTTAATAGCATTTATGCCTGTGTTAGATGGTTGCTGGTTTAGAGGTTTAATCCAATCTTTCAGGTGATCAAATATCAATGAACAGCTTATGACTGCCTGAGAGCATAGCTCTTAAGTGGCCCTGCTTTTGCCTCATATTTTTGGTCTTTTCCTCATAAAATGTTTGGTTTTCTGCAGACTTGTGCTGCTATTATATAATGCATATCTCAATACTATTCATCTCTCCTCATC
The DNA here is from genome assembly GCF_019279795.1 of Protopterus annectens. Lineage (NCBI taxonomy): Eukaryota > Metazoa > Chordata > Ceratodontiformes > Protopteridae > Protopterus > Protopterus annectens. The sequence goes on along the minus strand of NC_056739.1, from coordinate 1,202,120,156 downwards.
GAAGATTTTCCCCAGGATTCATGAAGCTTGCGCCAGGTGCATTCGTAGCATAGGCATTCTAACACCAAATATGGCCGCCGAGTGATTCAGGTATGATCCGATTCCACTTGCACTACCAGCGTACTCCAGAGCTGCGCAGCTCTCAGTGCATGTATGCTAATCACCCCATGCGCAGTAGTGCAGCATGCAAATGAAGGTACATAGCGATTCATGAAGTGGTGCAGGCGTAGCGTAAGCATACAGAAATGTAAAGCAAAAAAACGTTTTACATTTTTTCAAACAGAACATCGGAGCCATGAAAGCGGACCAAACTTACGTATTACAAAGTTAACATATGCCAGTGGCTAAATATACAGCCAATGGCATAAAAAAACACGCACAACACATAAAAAATAACATTTAATGTCATGGCCACACTAACGCAAAGTACAACCGCAGGGCATGTGTACGCAAATGGGAACACAAGGAAAATATATATAGATGTCATAAAACTGCTATGTAACACAAATCATGATTTCGCCATAATAGTCAATGGTATGCATGCTACACCACAACCAAGGTGCAAGGGTTGCTAAGGGTCTGTGACAGTGTTCGGCGCGGTAACTATGAATTAGTAGTCAATGCCATGCAAATGAGGCAAGTAATACTGAATCACAAACACCTTGCCAGCATAAGGCTGTACCACACGGCTTAGCAGTATAACACACGAGGAGTGGCCTGGAGGTATACATGACATCAGCAGAGGGGTGTGCCACCGTAGCTGTAAGCACATTGGGGCATTGATAATCCAGGTTGCCCGTTGCTAAGTAAAGCCGCAGGATAGGGGTGTGGATGTAGCCATAGCTTTGCTTAGCTGAGAGCACACAAGGTGACCAAAAGCGCATGTGTACATGGATGACAACGCACTCGAAACCCGGTAAATGACTGCGAGCGATGCACACCACAGCTGAAACAGGAAGGTTACGGGAAGACAATAAGGAAATGCCGCAGCAGGGTAATTGGAGTACAACTGGGTAATTAACACCTATTAACTCACAGTGGGCCATTGACGGTAGCGAACAAGGCTGCTAGCAGCAACTTGCAGAACAGGAAAGTGGAGGTGCAAGATTGCAAAGAAAAGAGAACTGTCACAGCAGAGCAAAGCAAACCTGCAGTAGATCGGCAATAGAACACATTTCGCAACACAACTCTGTGTTGGGAAAGTACAAAACAAGAAAGCAGGCTGCTGGATGCATGCCTGACAATGGGAGGGGAATCAGTTTGAAAAATGAAGGCAAGGGCAAGAGGTGATCCACGGCAGCCAAGCGTAATTCAACACCAAAGGCCCCACAATAGCAGTACCTGCAGTAAAACCCATAAGTAAGATACCCTGCAGCTCGGATTGTACATACACACCCTATGACATCATCAGCTTCCAAAGCACAATAGTATAAAGTGTAAAGGCACCTCACACACACACTCGTGTATTCCCAAACACTGCACCATCGGTGTAAACAGACGGGGAACTTTTACAATGTACATGTTGGGAGCTGCCACAGCTTTGATTCATCAGCATGTGTTGGAGACTGAAGGTGGTGTGGAGGGTGATGCTGACAACCACCTCAGGCACCAGAGGAAGAGAAGAGTGTTCATACCAAGGGTAACCTACTAGGGGCTAGATGATCTGGGGATAGAGCATTACAGGGTGGACAGGGACATCATACAGCAAATCGTTGAGTTGTGCCGGCCACACCTCAGAGCCAGAAACAACAGAGGGGAACCCATCCCAGTAGACACGAAGGTATGTGTAAGCTTGAGAATACTAGCCACAGGTACCTTTCAAAAGCTAACTGGAGATATCATGGGGATCTCACAGGCATCAGCATCCAGGGTACTCCAGCAGTTCCTGGATGCCATGTTACCACATACCAATGAGCATATATACTTCCCCCGAACTCAGGAGGAGTTGGCCAGTAATATGCACCTCTTCCACCGTGTGGCAGACTACCCGGAGGTACTGGGTGCAATAGACTGCAAGCACATACACATCAAGTTACCATCCGGTGAGCATGGTAGGCGCTACATAAACTGCAAGGGATACCACTCCATCAACTGCCAGGTCATGTGCAATGCCCAGGGCATTATCATGAATGTGTGTGCTGGCAGCCCTGGAAGCTACCATGATTCCCACATCTGGCATGCCTCACAGCTGTACCAGGTATTTGTCAGGGGGGACATCCCATATGGCCACCTTGTGGGGGATGCTGGCTATGCACTGGAGCCGTGGATGATGACTCCCATCAGAAATGCTCACACACCCATGCAAGAATGCCATAATGAGGCACACGCACAAACCAGAATCATCATAGAGCATGTGTTTGGGATGCTGAAATCATGGTTCCATTGCTTGGACACATCTGGTGGAGCCTTGCAGTACTCTACAGGTACGTGTGCCCACATCTTCATAGTGTGTGCCATGCTACATAATATGATCCTGCGGAAACAGCTGCAGCAGGGACATAATGGTGAAGGCCCTCACAGCCCACCGCAATTGCCAAGGGCACCACAGGCACAGAGGGATTCAGACCATGAACATCCTGTGCTAGCCCCAGTAGGCAGACGGAGGCATGCCCAGTATGCCCATGCCTTGGCAAAGAGGGAACGTATAGCACATACACTGACAGTGTAGGCCCCTATGGACTGACACACTTCTCCACCTGCACACACAGTAAAAAGGATGGCACACACACACGACCACCTGTAAATTGTCATGTATAGGTCGTCTACTGTGTGCATCCTACATAGGCAGCTCACAACTATCGCGCACACAACTACTATTGGCACAAGGTAAGTCAATACCTGAACAGTAAATTAAGCTAACAGCATGTGTTGATACTGTATGTATAGGTTCCTAGGTACATCGGTAGGTACATGGCTGTCAGAGGCCATTCATAAGCCTAGCCAAAATGTGTCTACTGTCACCACCCCATTGATTAACTAACTGTCCCTCTGTGGAGCAGTGCCAATTGCGGGATCCCTTGGGTGTAACCACTGTTCCCCACCCACTCTGCAAGGATTCCCTGGTGTGTTAATGAGGGGCTACATATAATGTAATCAGGGATGTAGTTCCAAAGCATGGGGAGTACCCATGACCGGTATCTGTCACCCCAGCATTCTTCAGTTATGGTAGTGGCAAGGTGTAGCACATTACAGTGTGTGGCTCACTATGACATGGATTCCCATAGCTGGAGCATATCCATTAAGCATCACTTGGACATACCATTAATAGGTATCATCCATATGTACACCAACTGAGTTACACATTTGTTTGCAGTATGGAGGAACAGCCGTAGTACACTCTACGTACTAAACACCATAACATTTGTACATATACCAGATGCCTCAGTGGTAAAACCACTGACTGTCTCATGCATGGTCCCGGTTCCATGACCTGCAAGGGCTGTTACATAATTCTGATGTCCCAAATAATGGATGTTGGATGCAGGTCATTTGAGCATGTTTAAGCATATCTTAGTGGGTTTTTGCGTCGGTAAGTGCCGGTAAGTGGCTATTAAACATGACTACACGGATATGCGCAACACAAGTCTAACCTTTGCTGAATATCACGCAGATCACAGGAAAAGCTGCTCAGAACTGCTGAAATGTGCATTCTTTACCCTTGTACTAATAGTGCCTGCTCTGAGAGGTAAAACAACCACTGCCAGGAGTAGAACACGCAACCATGTACATAATCTTCACAATAAACTACCACTAAGCTACCTGAGATGTACCAACGGCAGGTGTGTATTGTGACAGGTTAAAACACAAAAGGGTGAAGTTCTGGAAATAGTATACACTGCCATGTACCCAATGAAAGGTGTATTCTCTCTCTCTCTATATTTTATATATATATATATATATATATATATATATATATATATATATATATATATATATATATATAAAATATAGAGAGAGAAAGGGTGATAGAGAGATACATGTCGATATATATGGATATACATATATACATATATATGTAAATATATAGATAGGTTAACAACATCTACACAACTATGGAGGTACATATAAATAAGATACTACCAAATACCCAATGCTTTACATACCGATGCGCATAATCACGAGGCTTAAAGACCGAAAGACCACAGTGCCGGAACACCAGAACCGTGAGTACTATTATCACGATGTTAAGGGACATTTAGTTAGTGCTTCTGGTGCTGTGGTTCAGGTAGTTACTGTGTGTAAGTGTGTTTCTGATTGCTGTAGTGTGTGTAAGTGTGTGTTCTGAGTGTGGTGTGTGTTTCCGGGGGACTGTAATATGTGTGTGTGGGTTTGCTTCGTGTGTCTATTTGTGCTATCTTGGAGGTAGATTATTAAAGTAGGTGTGGTGTGGGAGGCACAGCCACCCACATGGGGGGTGGATGGGGGCATGGCCACCTGGCCAAATGTAGTGTAGGATGGTTTGTTTGGATGTGATGGGTAGCAGTGTGTCTGTGTGTGTGTGTGTGTGTGTGTTCTGTGTTTGTGTTAGTTCTGGGAGTTCGACTGTCGCGAGTTTGAGTGTTCGTATTGTGGGGTTTGGGAGTCTGGGAATGGTAATGTGGTCATTGGAAGTGTGTGCGTTCCTGAATCCGTGAGTATGCCGTATACAGTGGTTGAAGTCTTTAAATATGTGCATAACATGGACCATAGCAATCACACATTCCGCCACGACCGAACATTATGAACAAAGGATATGGAGAGTATATATGTCTATACACTATTACAAATATGTGCTATGGACATGAGCCAAAGATAGGGTTACCACCTGTCCCACTTTGTGAGGGGCAGTCCCCCTATGTGCGGTAGTGTCCTGACCAAAATGAGTACAAATACTAATGTCCTACAATCTCGAGACATTTGGCATGTTCCATATTTAATGTAATTGTTGCATAAAATAGTCATCTGTATCTAAAATACCTACATGTAACAAGAAACAGGATAAGCAAGTAAACCGCTACAAGAATATAAGCTTTTATATAGGCATATATGTAAAGTTCTATGCTTTGTACTGACTGTGGGTATGTGTCGGCCTCTAAAATCCGATGTGTGTCCTACAAATGTACTATGGCCATTTGAAAAGGTGGCAACCCAAGCCAAAGAGGTTCAGTCACCAACACAACTCCAATGAGTGCAAATATCTGTGACAGAAATACATGAGACAGCTTTCATGTAGCAACATTTCATTACATACCGATGAATTTCTGAAGGGATTGAAGGGCCAACATCACCTGCATGCTATACAGGAACCAATTAACAATGGCTTAATGAATAAGCCTGCTACTACCATAGTATTAGTCTACAAAAGGATAGGTCTTCAAATAGGGAACTACCCCGAACACACTCATCGAATATGTATAAATGCAGTTCCTACACACCTGCATCTGCTATGTACACCCACCTACATCTCCCCCACACCCAAAACAATTGCAATACAGACTGTAATAACATCACAAACATCCACTCACTCTAAGACATCTGCAGAAGCCTTAACATACCTTGTCAGAGACACACTATAATGGCCCTATGTGAAATAGTTGCTGTTGTACAATGGAACAGACGCCAATGTTACAGGGTTTGGTTGCAATAATCCCGTATCAGACGGCTGATATAACAGCTAGACTCACATGTAGAACTACATCCTCTAGACGTTACACACAATCCACGGGGGCCATGAAGTTAATATATCTCTGTGTGTCTCCATATAGCTGTTGCAATTCATCACAAACACATCCAGGCCGTCTTCCTCAAAGGTAGGGCAAAGGGACCACGCTCAAGTAGAGTATTCAATTATACCCCACTGTTGCCATGTCATTGGCTAATGGAGTAGCTGCACAGCTGATGTGCATGTAATCATCTACTCCGGAATACCAATTGGTGGCAGGATACCACATGTTACTGATATCTAAGTATAAAAGAATGGCTTATCATACATTCAAACTGTATGTACATACCAGAAAAATGTTACAACAGAAAACAAATAGGACTTATATTATCATCAACTCGGGATACTAATAAGATATGTAGAACACTCAGTATGTCAGTGTATGTAGTACCTGTTCTGTAATAATTAAAGTGTACGCAATGCATATAGTGGGAAAAGGTATTATGTAGTGATGTATTGTTGAGCATAATAATGCTCGTAGAAATTGTGTGTACTGCTGTGGGCCATAAGGTAAACACCTCATACACCACAAGGGATGCTATATAAGGACTTTGAACACAACAATTCCACTCCAGCTGCTGTCAGTGGCAGGGTTGGTCCAACAAGTACAATAACAGGGGATAGTATATGTTGATATACTGTAACAGTAGGCATATGTATGGGCGTATAACTGAGAATAACATGTCTAAGGTGGTCCTGCTGTGCAATTATGATTTGCATTGTGGGATATTGTGGCAAAAATGTGAAATGTACAGCATTGTAGGTAGATATGCCTAACATTTTACATAGCATTACTGTTATGTTATGCAAACATCAGGTATGTCTATTGGCATGTACAATACACAATAACACTATACATATGACTTGTAGTCACCAGACAGTGTATCAGCATGATAGCTAATTGAAATGGAAGAGCTAGTCAATTATCCATGCACAAAGGACATGCAATAGCTTCATAGGTTCATAGTTAGGTACTATGCTGTCTGGCCAAGGCCATTTGTAAGCCTAACTACAGTGTTTTCACTTGCAGAACCTCCCTAGGTTAGTGTCCTGTGCCTGTGAACAGCAGAGCCATTTGTTTCCTGCGCCTCTGTACAGCAGAGCCACTGCAGTGATCCCTGGTATACATGTCTGTCTCCCATCCACCCATCAAGGTATCTCTTGAAGAGTGCTAGTGAGGGCCCCTGCCTGATGTACATAGGAATCATGTTCCAAAGCATGGTGAGTGTCCGGGTCAGGAATGTATCCCTCCAGCACATCCTAGTCATCGTTGCATTTAGGTACATATCCCAGAGCATGTGGCTCTCAGGGGCTTTTGCTTATGTGGAGCATATCCATCAATATTGTTTTGGACATGGGCCTTGTATGTTCAGCAGAGATCACCTCTGAGTATGCGGTATGCAAACGAGTACAGTTGGGGTTTCTGTAGTTGGGCCACATACGTCATCCTTCAGAGGTCAGTATTCCTCTTGGTGTGGTAATGTTATGGTATTTAAAGCCGTTGCTATTGTCTCATAAGGTACATCCCAAATGGGGTGTTGTACCCTTTAATGTGTTTCATAAGTCATGAGTAGAGAGGCACAATGGCTGCCTTTGTTCTGGCTACAAAACTATTAGAGATTAGGGGGGCCATGTAGAAGGATATCCACACCACCTTGGCAAAATGGTTATCAAAGGAGTGAATGCTATCTACTTGGGTTCTAAGATCCCTTATTACGTTTTATGTATGTAGGGGACTAACACCTATGTGATAGTCCGTGGGTGATTGGTGTAATCCAAAGGGGATGTCTATGCACCTTGTGGCATGCAGCTTTTGGCCATGTTATTGACACCAGGTATCCATCCCAGTGACACCCTTATGGTGGGTTTCTGTATCAGCTGGTGAATCAATCATGGCCCCTAGTTTGCAGTTGTCTGCAAACCTATTCAGGGTAAGTCCTTCTGTGCTAGCCTGTACCTCAGAGAAGCATATACCGAGCATGAGGGGCCCTATGACCAAGCCCTGGGAGATGCCAATTGTAACTGATTTACAGTAGGCCCTAGGGTATGCTACCCTCACTGTGTGGGTTCTGTTCATGAGCCACTTTGTATAACATCTCCTGATGTAGGGGTTAATGTGCAGATGGATGTGTATGTTGATAATACCAGAATGGGGAACGGTGTTGAAAGCCTTTGAGAGGTCAAGGTAGGCTGTGTAGACCTCCTTACCCTCATCTACTGCCTTGGTAACTGTCTCAAAGGACTCCACCAGGTTTAGGACGCATGGTCTGGCCCTAACAAATCCAAACTGGGTGGGATCAAAGGTTTGGAGGCCACCAATGTCTCTGTGAATGAGATCCATGCTGATGTTCTCCATAGCCTTGCAGAACAGTCTAGTCAGGTGTATAGGGCAGTAGTTCCCCTAGTCCATTGTGGCACCACCTTTGTGGAGTGTGATGACCGTTGCTGTGTGCCATTCAGGGGCCACAATGCCTGATGCAAGGCTATTAATGAATATGGTGCCCAAGTGGGGAGCCATTTTGTTCTAAAGTTCATGGAAATCACAGCCTGGGATGTTGTACGGTCACATGGATGCTGTGTTCCTAGCTTTAGAGAGTGCAGCTTTGAACTGTGTAGTTGTGATCGCAGGGACTCTGCATCATTCCTGTATAGATATGGGCCCTTTAGGGTGTGAGAGGGGTGTAAAGTTAACACTGAGCCTATCTGCCAGGATGTTGCCAATATCAGTCGGTTCTGTAATGCTCATGCCTTACTGCTGTATGTCAGAGCAGATGTGGGTATCGCCATCGGGAGTAGTGACTTACCTCTAGAACACTTTGTGGTAGTCCTTGGAATTAGTCATGGTTACATTTACGTAGCTAGCTTTGGAGGATGTGATAAGGGATCTCAGATTCTTACTGAGACTGACCAGGGAGCTCCTCCACTCATGGGGTTGTACTCTACTTTGCAACAGTCTCCTCCTTCTGTTGTACATTATGTCCATGGCAGTGGACCAGCAGAGTGGCCTCCATTTTCTGGTGGGTACTATCATGGTTCTGTTTGGGATAGCATGATCCATGCAGTCGTGTAAGTGCTAATTAAGTGCAGCTGTGTATGATTCAGCGGTTGTAACTGTATTGTCCATCTGCACGGGTGTCATGACGTTAACTACTGCTGTCATAAGAAGCCTGAAGTTGGCTTTGTAGAAATATTGTACTGTGTTTTCCATAAAGAGTGTGGTGCCAGGATGTGGATAACAAGGGTGATTAGCGTACGTTCGGATCTGACCAGTGAGGAGATAACCTCAGGTGTGGAACACCAGTCACACATGTTGGTAATGACCAGGTCTAGGATATTGTTGACCCTGGTGGTGGTGTGGATAGGTTGATCCAGGTGATTGGAGGTTATGAATCCCAGAAAGCGTTGGCCTAATGTGTTGGTACATGAGTAGGTATCCCAGTTAATGGTGGGGTAGTGTCAGTCGCACATCAGTAGTGTGTCTGTTTGAACCCTACTTTTCAGTACACCAAGACGTGAGGACCATTAACCATGGGGTATGGTGGGGGATTTGTAGCAAGCTACAATTTGTATAGCAGTTATGGCCAGAGTTAGTTGCACTTGGATAACCTCTGATGCATTATGCTAAGCAACCAGCCTGGAGGTGTGGATATCCTTAGGAAATATGGACACACCTCCACCGTGGGTGTTCCGGTCCTGGTTACATGACTGAAAGGTGTGGTATGAGTAATAGCCTGGTAGTGCAGGGGTGCTCTCAGGAGCCTAGAAGCAGGTCCCAGTCACTGCACAGATATCGAAGTGGTCCATTACAAGGAGTGCCTCGGGTGAGTGCATTTGAGATGAAGACGTCAAGCATTGAGTAGCATTACCCTCAGGTTTTGCTTGCCTGTTCCTGTTATGGTGGTGAATATGTTATTTGAACCGTGCCTAAAACAGGCACTATAGGAGCAGCAAGAGCCTTAGCCATTATCTGGAATCCCAGGGCTGACAGGTGCAGGCCATCTGTGTCAAAGCATTGTGTTCTGTCGACCATGTCATTCAAAGCAGACAGATACTGGATACCCTTGGAATGACACCAGAAGCATAGCCAATTGTTGAAGTAAATAATTTTGTCCTTGCGTTATCAGTCTGGACGATGGCAGAATGCTACTCAGGGCTAGGGTGATACCTGCCTGGGCTACAAGATCGGAGAGCTATTCCATGTCTCTTTACATGTAGTCCAGGAAGGTACATCTCAGGGCACTCACACTAACATGGAGAATGACACAGTCATATTGTACCTGTTGAGGAGTGACCTGAGTGCATAGGTTATGTTGCGGATCCTGTTACCCGACAGGCAGCTGACAGTAACTATCACCTTGTGTAGCCTGCTGAATGGGACATCAGTGTGACCGCCTATAGAGTCACCTATGACTAGTGTGTTGGGTACGTTATATCACCCTATTGGCTGTGGTTGATGGGCACACTGAGTCTGTGGGCTATAAGTAATTGGTGTTGTGTTGGGGGATGGGGGCTGCCTGCATTTCTGCTTTGGAGTTTTCTGTTGCCTAGACAGAGTAGTATTGAGAGGCTCCACAAATGTTGTAGTCTTACTATGTGTGGCCTGTGGTGATGGAGATCTAGTGAGACTATGTGATGAGTGTGGTGTGGTGCAAATATTTAACATCCCCACATGATTGTCAGGTTCAGTCTGGGTTGGAGAGAGCTTTACCTCCAGCATGGCTAGATATGTGCATCTCCCACAGGTTGTAGTGTTGTATGTTAGGAGGGGAGTATTGACTGTGTACACGAGACAATTTCTGTATTGCCTCATGATGCCCATATTCATCATATAGACAGGTGATAGCACTGGGAATTGACACTTGGACATTCCTGAATATTTAACTATTTCCCACTAGATATTTATTTATTTATTTAGTGTGTACAAGAGCTGTTTTACTTTAAGCAAGTGGGAAATGTAAGTGCAAACAGTGTTTACCTGTAGGCAGTGAGGAGGATTGAGTGCTATAGTAATTAGTAGCTCATGTAGTGCTTACATGTTCTGAACAGGTGCTGAGCATGAATAAGCAATACAGATAGGGTGTTGGATAACATAAACATACTGCCCCCCCAACAGGTACACAATCTCATATCCATGTACACTACAGAGCCCCTGTAACCATAACTATGATGGTACAAGGTGCACTCAGGCTGCATGGGACCTGTCCACATTCCTGGTTGTATCATACACATATGGCAAAACAGTTTGCTTTACACATACACATCATCTAAAATATAGCTTCATGTCAGTCTGTGAAAACACTGAATGGTGCACACCAACAGTTATCACAACCCACAAAGTGGAGACACCACTCTTAATGGGAGGCACTGCACTACTACCCTGCTGAGACTGGTCTGAAAGTCCATGAACCTTAATCAATGTATATGTTGTTAGCAGTACAGATGTAGATGACAGTGCGGATGATTTCACACTGCATATCATACTTGTGACAGGTCATAGGACATCATCACCCATACTGTGTTCCACCTACAGTCAGTATACTAGATGTACCTTTGTATGTCACAGGAGTGCTCTGCCAGTGGACTGTTGACAGAACCAACACTACAAAAGGTGTCTGAGTAATATGTGCATATCACACCAGTGCCAGCTACAGTAAAACAGGGTTAATTCATTGTACTCCCCGTCATTGTAGCCCATACCACACAGACAAATGGGAGGCATCTGCCTATGTAAGTATGTGAATGGCTATGACCTAGGAGCAATAGCTGACTCAGTGTTGTGGACAACATACAGAAGGGGCTTTGTGAGTGAGGTGTGTGACATATGTGCACAATCTGACAGTTGCATATTGCATTGTCACCACTAGGTTAATAACCCTGTACCCATGAACTACCACCTAGGCAGCGGTCAACATAATGGACACTGTGTGTAAGGGATGCTGCTGTGCAGTTTACCTCCCTGAGCTAGTGATGTCACCAAGCCTATTAGGTAGTCATAAGAGGCAACCCTAGTCATGACAGGGTGCCATCCATGAACATTGAGATCATTGTACAGCTATACTCATCACTCAAGTGACCAATATCGGATCACATATCACCTTTAAGGGGTATTGGCCATGTTTGGGTGGCCGACACCAGCCTTCACAATCCTTATATCCATTATGTAGCATGATGCCTACCCTGCATAAAGACATGTCCAACACTGTGATGTTGGACATGCTACACGTACATATCCTGATCTGAAATACATACATCATGGACATCCACCTTCCTAGTGCAAGGATCGCCACATGCTGGACAGATCCTTGTGCCATACACATTACATACTCCTGCCATACTATGCAACCCTGTCCAGCAAAGCTGCACATTTCACCTCTGTCAGACATGGTGTGATGACCGCATGGTAGATGTATCATTAACCATGTGGATCAGTTATGTGGCACTGCTTCACCTGGCGCCGGAAACACGGCTGTCATCTTCAGCTAGGTAACCTTACATCCTAGGCTCATACATGGCCCAGGGCATACAGACTACTAGATGACCGTGACCGTACATGCTATAGTTGTTAACCATCCCTGCACATACCATCAGGCTAACCAGTGTCCCATGTGTATCACATGTGCAACACAGGCGATACGTGGCAGGATGTTGAACTGCTGTACAGTGCCGTTTAGATGTATATGGCAAAACACATGCATGTAAAGGCTTCCGTGTGTATGTCTGCATTGTCACAGGTCATGTCCGTTAAGGTAGTGTATGTGTTTATATGTGACATATACACAGCATCAAGGTCGACAGCATTAATGTGGACATGTCCAGGCATGTGCTGAGAGGTAAGAACACCAGTACAGGCAAACAGACATACCCACATCAAGACAACATCCACATGGAGTATGAGCAATGTAATCAGGTGACACACATATATGGTGATAATATCCAATCCCCATTGGGTGTCACATGTGTGTGACACAAACATGTCAGTGGTGTCAGTGTCATGAAGATTTGCAAAGACAATTATTTATATGTAATAAATGTGATACACATGTATGTGCAGCTGTATCTCTGTGCATCTCTGAGATACTGTGACTGTCCTCCATCATTATGTCTTCCAGATATGCCACGAGCAAGGCTCCCAGCCTATACGCGCTTGGAGGATGAGGTCCTTATACCTTACCTCCAAGACAACTATGATGTCCTGTTTAGTCATGTGCCACAGGATGCACAGACCTTACCTCCAAGACAACTATGATGTCCTGTTTAGTCATGTGCCACAGGATGCACAGCAGCGGGATGACCTGTGGCAGGAACTTCGCAGGAGGGTTAATGATGTGGGTGGCCATAACTGCACATACCAGCAGGTGCGCAAACACTGCATGGACCTGATCAGATGTGCGAAACAGCATGCGAATGCAATTGCCAGGGAACAAGGTGCAACATGTGGTGGGCCACCAACCCAGTCCCCTCTCACACGTACTGAGGAGCTACTGGCCAACCTGGGGACACCATCAGAACAGCATCCACAAGCCTTAGCTGACATCGTGGAGATGGGTGTCTCTCAACCACCGAGCCTGGAGTTGCCTGGTAAGTCAATACTGCACATATAGCTATTATCTCCCATATAGTTGCATGTGTCACTGTACAATATGTAATGTAACATCATATGCAAGGCATGTATACACACATGCCGCATACTATAGTATGCTACTCTGTGAATGCACACATGTGCATACTCCATAGTATATCCTATTGTACTGGCGAATGTTTTAACATGCACATTGCATCCTGTAGCTGTCATACAGGCGTGGATAATGATCATACTGCTGTGTCACCCCTATATAGGTACCTCTGGCATTCCGCTAAGACAGCAGGCCATTGCAGGTGAGACAGTTATAAGTATCAGGCATGTTTATGCACAGATCTATTCACCATGTGGCCAGTTAACACATGTACACATAATGTATGGTCCGGTCACAATATACAGGTCACATCTGCAATCCATCACACTGGCTACCCATGTGCAATACTTACAAACTAAGTGAAACACTGACATGAAACCTCAGAAACTGTCATTGCTAGATGTGTGGACAGCTGTGCATACAACGGTGGAGGTGTTGTTCAATGTAGGAACATGTACTACACATCAGAACTACACATGTGGGGTATACAAACAGTACTACACAGTGAGCTGAAGTATGGGCAGCCCACAGGATTCACCAATGTGGATTATGCCCCTGCTATGAGTGCACACATTGTGATGTGCCATCTGACATGTCCATGACATGTAGTGGGCCAGCTGCAACATTGTCTCACTATCCCATAAAACATACCCCACGTACCAAACATACAACCCTTTGTCTGCATAAACCTATGGACAGTGGAGTATATGACATCTATGGGTATATGTCATATGGGACAACACAGACATGTGAGATAGACAGCCATCGCAACCGTTTGGCCAACACATGTTCACACATGGCCACGGAGGATGGCCAGAGACATGTAGCAACACACAGTAGATGTGATGTGTTTGTGTGTACACCCTGTTGTACATTGGCTACACATGGTCCAACTATAGCCTTTGTTGGACGGTTATATTCCAGATGTGGAACACTGGACATCCTACACTCCTGTGCATAGGTTGTGGAGGCGTAACATCATTTGACCACATAAGATGTGTTGAACATCATGACTGTGTCACAGCATGAGAGTAGTCACCTATACAGCATCCACATACATACACAGACAACCACATCAGGCCACAGATACAGTACATTTCCCTTGCTGCTGTTGGACATCACTGTCAGCCATGCACCTCATGTGTGTGTGTGTGTGTGTGTGTGTGTGTGGTACACAAATGTCATGTGGGACATGGTGTACTGACAAGTCTGCCATGTGTGGACATGGTTGCCAGGCAGCTAAAATATGTTTGCAGATGTGCAGGGGTGTCATCCGTATGACCTTCAGTGACCTGTGTCACACATTCCACATCATGGTTTAGTGTGTATACACCTCAGCAAGGTGGATCACAATCCACAGTATACATGTATTGTGTATGCACACAGTCATGGCTATGCACTGTGTCTGTAATTCACACCGTATAGCAATAGAGATGCCTCATGATTCCATGCAATGGTGCTGTGTCTGTACTTCACACTGTATAGCAATATAGATGCCTCATAATACCCTTAAATGGCCATGTGCATCTGCTAAATGTGCATTTTATCTGTAGGGTGGACAGACAACACTGCAATGTGACACCATTACCCCACTGTATATGTGACAGGACACCATTGTGTTAAACATGTATGCATGTCAATGCACACGTCAGCAGATTACATGTCATACTACATGTTAATGTCAAGGTCATATGCCACACATCAGCCACGTGTACTGTTAACCTGTGCTGGTCCACATGCTGTAACTCAGGGATGCATGCTTACTACCATGATTGTGTGAAATGCATGGCTTCTGCTATAACACATGCATGCTGCTGTGTGCAACCCAGGGATGTATGATAACTACCACTATTATTGTCTGAGCTGCATGCCTTCTGCTGTATCACATGCATGTTGCATGCCTTCTGTCAAATCACATGCATGGTGTGTGTGTGTGTGTGTGTGTGTGTGTGTGTGTGTGTGTGTGTGTGTGTGTGTGTGTGTGTGTGTGTGTGTGTGTATGTCTGTATTGTAATGTAGAGTCTTTGTTTTCCTTCACAGGTGATTTAGGTGCTTTACCCTCCTGCGGTCCATCTGATGTTAGTGTCCCCACAGACTCTAGCAGTGATGATGAACATATGCTTGAGGCACAGGCAGGGTTGTCAGGGGCTGAATCTGTGCCATTGGTTGCCATTCCACCTATATCCCCCTCATCCCTGCACACAGATCTCATGCCAACACATACCCCATCACCAGTGGCCATAGAGGAAGGACAGTTGGCGTGTGGTAGCTTGGAACAGGAAAGTGTGGTGGCTACGGAAGGTGTGTATTCACACCATGGTGTCAGGCAAATGACTGAAGATGGGCCACACAGGCATGTGGCCAGTGCTGCTCGTCGGAGAACCTCTAGCTGACATGCCCCTGCAGGACAGACCGCAACAGCTGGTGTCACCAGATTCATGTTTCAGGCTGTAATGGCGGCAAAGGCATGTGCTGAATGGCAGAACGGAGAAGGGCAGAGGCTTCAGAGGGCTGCTATCAGTTCTTTAAATGACAACATCCAGGTACTGGCAAATGCTCAACAGCAGATTGCTGAGGTTTTGGACAGATGATTGGGTGACATGGTTGGAATTCTTGACTGTGGCATGACAATCCATGAGCATGAGCTGTCTGTGCTGGAATATCTGGTAGGAGTGAGGCATAGGGCACGTGGACATAGGCCAGCTACATCACCTGGTGTAGGTCTACGTGAACGAGCTACCTCACATGCCAGCTCCCATAATGGCGGTAGCAGCAGCAGTGCAGCTGGTGCTGCGCTGTCCATACCAGGACACAGCAGGCCATGTGCACGTGGCCCTAGATGGTCCCAATGGGGACACGGTTCCAGTGGACATGTGTCATCAGTCAGTACCCAATCTGCACCTCTGTCTGGTAGTGCCCATGCAACCCCTGGCAGGCACAGGTCACATGGCCGTGACCGGACACTGTGAGCTGTAAAACCTGGTCTGTACAGTCTCTAGCTGTCAATAATACCCCTGTGTAGGCCAGACACATGGCAGAACTGTGTGCACACATATACACACACACCAGAAACATCTGTAGAGCACTGCAACACTCACATGAATAACAACCACACATGGCCAATTAGATCACAGGCCCTAACCCACACACATGATGTCATCCATTGTTGCAGCCTAGGCCCCTGGCAAACATTATCACCCTGTGCATATGATGATGCCTGTGCCACATCCCTGTCATCTACACCATTGGTGCAGAGACATGCTCATATGGCCTGATGCACAGGGTGAACAGAATAGGGAGATAAGTGTAGATTACAATTGTTGTGTACTGTTGACATGCAGCAGACATACCATGTAGTACAGGTTTAGAATGCATTGTTTTCTGTTCAAAGTATGTGTCTTGGTAACAACAGTAACAGCATGTTGGTAATGATGTCTTGCTTCCCTCCTTCAGGTCTAATTGCATGTGCCATTGAGTGCCAGTGTTTGCAGTTTCCCATGTGTAAATGTGGACTACTCACAGGTATGAATGGCAATACCAGCATGCTATTCATAGCTTCACCCTCACTGTTAGAAAGGCTGACATTCCAAAGATGTCTACACATCTACTGATCCAGGAGCACGGGAGCTGTGTACTGAGCTACAGTGGCTAGAAATGTGACATCCATACCGGGTGACATCACAGGTACAGTTACATGGGGTGGAGAATTTACATAGCAGTCTAGCTGATGACAAGGGTAGAGGCCAGTTGATAGCTTGAGGCCTCACTGTGTAGCAGTAATACACATTCACATTACAGGATGAGAACACACAACTACACACACACACACACACACACACACACACACACACACACGTATTCACACACATGTATTCAGACACACAGTAACACGCCAACACTCACGGGGTCAATGACACTGTAACACACACACACACACACACACACACACACACACACACACACACTCTTGATAGTGTTGAGGTGAGGACCCCTGCCTATGTGGTAATCACCATTACAGTACTGTGCACCCACATGACGCGACACAGAGAATACACATGTACAGGTAATCAGTAATGCCTAACATCGACGGCATCAACAGGGTAGTAGATTGCATCACCTGGAGGGGTTAGAGGTCATATCTGTTCACTATGGTAACATACATCCTCACTCCATGGACCAGACAGCCATACATACATACACACACACACTGTGGAGTCCACAATTGAATGCACCTATGTCATACGCATACAGAGAGCTCACATGTGTATGATACACACCCCACCTCTGCCTATGTCTTGCTTTCTACACTGCAATATGTACAGATCTCTACAACAGCGTACAGGAGTGTGAGTAACAATTGGGATGTATTCCCCACCATACGTGGCATATATGGACACACAAGCAAACACACATTGCAGTACTATGAATCAAACACCTGCAATCTTATGATAAGTATGACAGACATGCAGCAGTATTGCCCGCATTACAATGTGTACCGACACTACCTTTGGCAATTGTGCTGATGTATGCACACAGGAGGTCTTAAGTGTTACAGGTGTCAAGTGATTTACAGTCAGTGACACCCTGACCACTGTGTAGGTTGTATTTGTTCCCCTCCAATTAACAGAAACATAGCTTAGTGTTTGCACATGTTATTGTAGGACACCTTGTGACACACCTGTGAGCTGTCTTCAGCAAAGATGGCCCACCACTTAGTTATGTCCACACATCCATCCATACCTAATTTACATCTTACCGTACTGTCAGTATATCACCATATACAGATGGCAATGATAGGGCTGCATTGCAACTGCATGTTGTAGTAAGACACACGTCACCTGCAAACATCAGCTACTACACAAGCATGGTAGCTGAACACACATCACTACATGTACATGTGTGTAGGTCCTACATTCCTGTCATTTAGCCATATTTGTAGGCATTGCAATTGGTGGACATGCGTGATGATATACATGACACATGGACTGTTGTATGATATGATAGTTGTCATGGGTAACCAGTACAGAGGGAATGTTAACTCAGTCAACATTGATATCACACCTTATGTACTGTTAGCATTCAACAGCCATGGACCTACCTTCCATGTGCATGTGTGCAATTGCTGTAGCCACCTGTCTGTACGAAGGACAGCAAGAGCTATGCTATGTACATATGTGTTTTTTGTGTGTGTGGCATGTACATATCCACGGCAGGTACATGTATGTCATATCTAAATATGAGGGTGTTTACTGGTGTACAGCAACAGTCATCTGTTACTGCTGTATATGACCCAGGGCCCCTGTTATGTGTACAGCTGACCTGGTTATGAACTGTGGTATCATTGCATTGCATAATACATGATGCAACTGTGTCAGTACATGGGTAGTCTGCACAGTTGATGTAGAGCTAGGTACAGTCCACTGGTCATGGGTCACATGGTGTTGTCCTAATATATGTTCTACCACATGTATGGATGTGTGTTGCTCGTCCAAGGACATGGTGATGTCTGAGGGCTACATTCTAGAATGCGGCTTTCGACACTGTGATCTGCACCTGACATATTTGTGATGCCTTTTGAGGGTGTACTGGTCAGTACATGTGAGTGGCCTTCATGTACATGGGGACACCACCACCTGGAGCAGTCCGTACCGGTGTTATGGCCCACATGTCTGTATCCGATGTATACGGTGGTAGTGCTATTGTGCACAACTGAGCCTTCAGTCAGGTGTTCCTCACTGCACAGATGTCAGTATGCCCCATTGTTGGATCTACATTGGGCAGCTGTGAATATGAATGCTACACATCTAGCACTGTTTAGCGTACACATACAATGCAGTTGTCCTATAGGTGTCAGGGTGTTAAGCTGGTCTCAGGACATTCATCTATGAATGGCACTATATGGGCGAAGTAGCCACTCCTGGCAGGACATCACCATGGGTGGTAGTAGTGTGCCAGGTTTAGATTGGTACATCTAAGGTGACGGACAGCAGCAGACATTGTGTAGAAGACCGGTGTCAGATATATGTAGTGCAGCGTTCCTGCTTACAATGACAACTATCGACACTGGAGTCCATTACAATGTGTTGTTCATGTCTAACTGTAATAGCATCGCCACTGTGCCCTTCCGTGTTTAGAATCAGAGCACATACAAAACAGCCCTGTGCTACTAAGTGTGTGAGCATGCCCAGCATAACGTTGTGTAGATGGACACGTAGTGTATTCCAAACGGCCGTGTGCTAAGTATGTGAGCATGCCCAGTGACACCTTGTGTCGGTTATGTGCCTCTATGTGTATGGGCATGGCCATTGTAACCCTGTATAGCGATAGTAGTCATCCAGTCAACATATGGCCATACCCCACTTCAAGATGGATTCCTACATTGAACACACAGGGTACATCGTAACTGCCAGCATCCATGTCGATGTCCGCATTTCTAGAAGGTCATATTGACAGTCTTGAAAGGTGTAGTGTCTGTGGCGTGGCTCGTATCTATGTAGTATTGCAATAGTGGTCCATAGATAGGCAGTTGTCCTGATCCCACCACTGGCGTGTGTTTGTCTCCGTCTGCCTGGGGACAGAAATATGCTTTTAGACTGCTCACACTCCATACAATCCCTATCACCGTCTTTGCCAATGCTGATGATGTCACCCACCTAGAAGTACACCTCTGGGAATGCTGTATCCTAGTAATCTTTAAATGCACAGGTACGAATAAACTGAGAATAAACACAAAAAACGCACTGGAGCACAGAAAGCTGTAGTCACAGAAGAAATGTAAACTGCTTAAGATACACGAACACTTTATTCACTTTTAAAATCCAGTTAAAGCGCTTTTCGTCCACCTGAATAGGTAGACTTCTGTGTTCAATTAGTTGTGTGTTAAAGTTAAAAAGTCTAAGAAGGTAAAATCAATATTATGGGTTGAAATGTTTTTTGAATATTTTAGAAACATACAGTGTGTCTTTTAATTTATATTTATATATATATTTTTCTAATTGCAAGTCTTTTATTTGTAGTTGGAAAGCATGGCTTTGTTTAATGAGCACTGTTACATTTTATATAGGTCCAGTACATTGTTTACATTTTTAATTCCCTATGAGGGTGTACTTTTTATTTAAATTTAAGCTTGAAACATCATGATTACTTGATTGATGTCAGCTGTCAGCACTTGCTTTAGTGTTTTTAAGCTTACTGAATGCAGTACACTGTGTGAAGTTCTGAGGAAGTCTACCTATTCAGGTGGACGAAAAGCGCTTTAACTGGATTTTAAAAGTGAATAAAGTGTTCGTGTATCTTAAGCAGTTTACATTTCTTCTGTGACTACAGCTTTCTGTGCTCCAGTGTGGTTTTTGTGTTTAATCCCAGTAATCTTGGTAGCACATTCTGTAACTTCGTAATGCTGTAGTGTGATTAGATAGGTCTGTGTTCTAATCCCATCCATGCCAACTGTGTGTGTGTGTGTGTGTGTGTGTGTGTGTGTGTGTGTGTGTGTGTGTGTGTCTCCATCTGCCTGGGGACAGAATAATGCTTTTAGACTGCTCACACTCCATACAATCCCTATCGCTGACTTTTCCATTGCTGATGATGTCACCCACCTAGAAGTACACCTCTGGGAGTGCTGTGTCCCAGTAATCTCAGTAGCGCATTCTGTAACTGCGTAATGCTGTAGTGTGATAAGGTAGTTAAGTCTGTGTTCTAATCCCAGCCATGCCAACTGTGTGTGTGTGTGTGTGTGTGTGTGTGTGTGTGTGTGTGTGTGTGTGTGTGTGTGTGTGTGTGTGTGTGTGTGTGTCTCCATCTGCCTGGGGACAGAATAATGCTTTTAGACTGCTCACACTCCATACAATCCCTATCGCCGACATTTCCATTGCTGATGATGTCACCCACCTAGACTTACACCTCTGGGAGTGCTGTGTCCCAGTAATCTCGGTAGCACAAAATATAAATTACATCTGTACATAAAAACATACATTTGCTATGCTGAGAGCTGCTTACACCCGCGCAGGCGCACTCGCATATGCTTACTGTGAGTTACATATGTCTACTGCCGCTTATTTGTGCTTATGTGTGCCTTATTCATTATGACAGGACCACTTTGATTGAAGGAATCTGGTTAATGGCCCCATGCGAAACCCACATTCACCTTTACATGTTTAAATGTTGGCTTTACAGCACAGTGACATTCATTCCACAAGAGAATGATATGTGCTATAGTCTAACTTGAACCGGAAATGCCTTTACGTTAGGCGGATGCTCTAACCACTACACTATTGGTGTTTTACTTCATTTATATTTATACCCATGGTTCATAGTTACCCAAACACACACCTCAGCACTTCACTTACACAGCAGGCATCCATTCTACTGCTGGGAAAACCATAGTACTACACATGCGTCATTCCCTATTCCCTATTGCTCTATACCCGTGCTGCATGTTTACTCACTCTGAGGATATTCAGAACTCCAAAGCTTATAGTCCTGGCACATACGTGTGTTTGATTGTCAGGGTGTTCATGTGGTCATCTGAGTTTAGGCTTGTCCGACTGGAGACCGGAACAGCCCTGTACCCATTTGAAAGTGAGAATTAGCACATGGGCAGAGTTAGTCCCAATGTTACCATTCTACCTGTGTTTACAGATGCAGGTGTTTGCCCACCTCTGACCGGCTTGATATGTTGGCACTACATGATACGTGGTGGGGGGGTTTCTGCTGGTGTTTCCCTTCACATTCATTACAACTGCTTTATTGTGACCACGTTAATTTATATATATATATATATATATATATATATATATATATGTATATATATATGTCTGTACATACACATACATATACACCTATATACCTATTTACATTTCCCATACTGTTGAATGTCTGCCGTGCATCCCTGCTGGCTTTACCTCCCTATATCCGATGGACATTATTCTGGCCATCACATAAAATTAGCGGCCCTTGCATGTCTTGGACACATGAACAGACTACACCTTAGTCACCGGTTTGACCACTGCACCATCCGTGGTATATTCCGCATGGATGGTAGATAGGATATATGACTTCATTACAGGTATTCAACAGTACTGGCAACAAATGTGACAGTTAGTTGGTGTACATATGTGTACGGACCTCTCAACCACTCAGGGACTAATTTCAGCAGTAACAGGGGCAAGGCAAGGACAAATCAGGGACAATCACGGACACTTTTGCAATATTAGTATTATTAACTTGAAACATGTTGACAGATTCAGGGCATATGTATTAATACTTTTCTGAAGTAAAAGATGTCTATTACTCTTAATTATTATCATTATTCATTCAGTGTAATTCAACACCTTTCCTCCAAAGGTCACTGGTTTTAAGGGGATTAAGAGGCTGGCCAGTTATTGTGCGAATGCTCTGACCATTGGTAGGTTTGCCACATTTTCATATGGCCAGGATGGGATATATTTGGGACACACCAGATTTTTCAGGCCAATACATACCCATGGTCAGTACAGGGTTTAGAACTTTACTTATTTTCCTAGATGAGAGCTTATTCTTGTAGCAGTTTAGTTGCTTATTCTGTTTCTTGTAAAATTTACATATTTTACATACAGAAATAACTGTTTTAGGCAACTGTTACATGAAATATGGTACATAATTATTTCCTACAATCACAGGACATTTGCCATTGTATTATTTTTGGTCAGGACACACCTACCCAAACAGGGACTGTCCCTCAGAAAGTGGGACAGGATGTACCCTGCTTACGTCAGCACCTTAATCATCCTATATCCAACTGCCACTATACGAATGTGTAAAGTATATATTCTCGATAATCCATGTGGGGAGCCGTGCATCATGGTCAGGTGTTTAATCCCGGGTAGTAGGTTCTGCATGACCGGCTGGAGGTTGAGCAGTCTCGTGAACCACTACTGCACATACAACTTGTGTCCAGAAGTCTACAGGACTGGACATCGTGTTGTGATACCAAGTCTGATGTTTACACAGGATACTTATCCCATGAGGGATATCCAAAAATTGAACAAGAGAATAACCTTCGATCTTTTTGGATTTACAAAAACATGATAGGGTTTTACATGCAAGGGATACATAGTTTGCAATCCTGACACTGCCTAGGGTGAGACTGCCTACTAGATATGAGTAGTGGTCACTATGTGCAGATATGGCTGCGCCAAGCTAGCAGCCCAAGTATGGCTGGATTTGGTGGACGTTCAGGAATGGGGGGGATTGTGTGCTGTAGAGGGGATGATGGGTATTCAATTATGCATCCAGGTGTCTTGTAGTTGGATGGCTCAGTTCAGTCCAAACCATTATGTGGGTATGTGCCGGTGACGTTTCTGTACATGTGTATCGCACATTTTAATATTCATATGTTTGTGGGATTGTGTTCTACAGTATGGCCTGTCAGGTTGTATTGCAGATGTGTATGTTCGTTCTTTGTGTTTCTTTCTGATTCACCCACTGCTCCCTCATACACCTCCAGTTCACCTATTGTGCATCCAACACAGTCTCCCCTTTGCAAATTATTACATTACCCATCCTCCCACACCCATATTCCACACACTCCATCCATCCCTTCTCTGGTTGATGGCCCATGGCACGGTCAAGGGAACACATTGCATACACTACATATGTCAGGTACCTGTATGGTTGTGAGGACTACACTAGCATTTTTCACCTTCCACATGCTGTACATCATGCACACAGGTACACGCAAATACTTATCTTTCATGACATGGTAGGTAGACCCGGATAATACCCATTCATCTTTGGCCCATCCTGACAAGGATGCATTGGACTGCAAATGGGCAGATTTTGGGTGAATGCTCTGACCATTGGTAGGGTTGCCACCTTTTCATATGGCCTGGATGGGATATATTTGGGACACACATCAGATTTTACAGGCCAACACATACCCACGGTCAGTACAACAGATAGTACTTTTGTTTTATGCCTAAATGTAAGCTTATTGTTGTAGCTGTTTAGCTGCTTCTTCTGTTTCATTTAGTTGCTTATTCTATTTCTTGTAACATGTAGGTATGTTACATACGGAAATAACTATTGTATGTGACTATTACATAAGATGTGGGACATAATTATGTCCTACGATCGCAGGATATTTTACATTTATAATTGTTTTGGTATAGACACAACTGCCCAGAGGGGGACTGTCCCTCACAATGTGGGACAGGTGGTAACCCTGACCATTGGGCTAAACTTAGCTATTGGCGGCGCGCTAACACGATGCGTTTCGCTTCCACTTGGTATAACAATCAACACTTACAATAGAATACAGGCACAGGATTTTACATGTCATTTGTTCGAGGGATGGGGACTTAATATTCAGCTACGTGCATTTGTGTTTGCTTCTTATTTTTGTGTTTGCAAAACTGTCTTGCATGCTTTGCATACGTTTCAGTATCCATGGACACTGACAGGTGTGATTACTATTGGAGGCAGGCTGTAATATTCAGCATTTTAGGTTGCACGTAAACAGCCGACATGTCCACGCCTCCATGCGGCTCTTCGACATGCCCCATGCACTCGCGCACATTTCCTTTGCACGTGGATGTGGCGGCAGCGCACCTTCGTTAATATGCATATGGCACTACTGCATCATTTCTACGCCGCACGGTCAGTGCAAGCCTAACGCCGTCCTTCATGAATCCCGGGGTTTGCGTTATATTTTAGTCTGTTCCTTGTACATGTGGTTTCCAAAATCTGGCAAATCACTGAGGTTTGCAGTCACTTCACTATATAATAACGGATTCTTGGTTGCAGACTTCATATCCTTCAGAAAATATATGATAATGCAAAATCTGTTATTCTAGAAGCTTTCTAAGTATAAAAGAAAATATTTAAAATCTGCCCCTCATTTTTATTTTTTTTTTCATTCTTGATTCTTGAGTTAAAAAGTTGAGAGCTGTGAGAGTATATTGTTGGGGGTCAGCTATTTTATTATAACTGATTGTCTGAAATGCATGCAGACAACACAGTGTCTATAATTGCTTGGTACTCACTGCTATTGTTTGATCATTATTCTGGATTTACAGGACTTGTGCAAAGTAAATTGGAATACCTTGTAACAATTGTTTGTGTGAAAAAGTTGAAATAAATGGAAATGTATGGTCATTATTTTTCATTACAATCAGCCACCTGAGATATACATATTCAAAAAATGGATATAATTCCTAAGTGGGGGTGAAGGATTGTCTGTGAATGAAAGCATTTTACCATCTTGTAGTGCACTCATTAAAAACAATTATTGATCTAGGTTTGCAGGACTAATGTGCAATTTAAGTGAAGTAAAGTTGGAATACTTCACTGTGATTAGATTGTCTACTCTGTGTGTGTGTAAATCAAATCACAGTTAGATATCTGAGGTGTAACGTGGTTGTAAGTGCTGGAGGGAGCTATCTGTGGAATAAAATACATTTTACTAGTGTCAACAAGTGCAGACACAAAGCAGGAACCAGCAAGTCCAAAGCCACAGGACCCGAATCTCTTATCTCCAAAAAACGTAATTCCAAACCAATTAGGTTAAAAACGACACCTTTATTCACACGTTGTCAAAATCACAAAGTAAACCACCAACAATAAACCAAGCGCTTTCGCTCGGTTATTACCGAGCTTCTTCAGAGTTGTCAAAATCACAAAGTAAACCACCAACAATAAACCAAGCGCTTTCGCTCGGTTATTACCGAGCTTCTTCAGCTTGGTAATAACCGAAAGCGCTTGGTTTATTGTTGGTGGTTTACTTTGTGATTTTGACAACGTGTGAATAAAGGTGTCATTTTCAACCTAATTGGTTTGGAATTAGGTTTTTTTGGAGATAAGAGATTCGGGTCCTGTGGCTTTGGACATTTTACTAGTGCCATATGCTCATTATTAATATGTATTTGCAGGACAAATGTGCATTTCTGTGAAATAAGTTGCTATACTTTACTGTCACTGCTTTACAGGACTAGTCTATATTTTGTAAAGCAAGTTTTTTTTTGTACTATGATTTTATTACGATACAAATACAGGTAAAAGAAGAACAAACAATGAAAGAAAGAACTTTACATTCACTTACAATATTTGTTTGTAGTCAGGTACATTCAATAATAGACTTCAGGAAATATAATTAATATTTGCTAAGCAAGATGCTTACAGTTAAACACAAGATCATAAAAGGAAGTATTAGCAATTGCACAAACTGAATTATCTCATAAGATAATATGTACCCGTATATCTAAACCTACCACACGGTTGTCACTGATAAAAATAGTTATAAAGAAAATGAGTATTACTACTACCATTAGAGGTATAGAGTATGATAATAAGTGTATATTATATCCCTTTATGGAAAGACTGGAGGTTAACATCCTCATCTGGTAAGGATGAAAAAAGAAAGTAGAGCGTGTTAAGAGGAAGACTATTTAAGTGAGGAAAAGAGAGAGGAGAAAAGCAAAGGAAAAGAAAGAAAAAGAATTTAAAATAAATGAGGGTCTAGATAAGAACTTCTATAAGGTTACTCCAGTATTTCTGAAAGTACTTTAATTTCTTTTTGCTTATTGTACTTAGTTTGCTTGCCATAACATATTTGGTAGCCATTGATTTAAACTCTTTCCAAGAGGTTTCAGATCTATCTAGCCAGTTGAGTATAATATAAGTTTTGAGTAACGCACAAAGTGTAACAATAATATGTTTAGACTCAGAGTTGTAGGATCTAGGAAATATGTTCAAAATTGCCATTTCCCATGAAAGGGTGGACTTCATGTATCCCATTTTCTCGAATTGTGCTCTCAAAGAGCACTAGAGCTTGTAGACATTTTCACAGGACCAAAATATATGTAAAGCATCAACTACTGAGTTGGGACAGGTTGGGCATAGAGGTGAGATGTTTGAATTGATTTTACTCAGAAGTAGAGGCGTATGATATGCATTGTTGTTTATCATGAACTGAGTATAGATTAATTTTTTGAAGGGAGTTAGTTTTAGTGTTATATCAATCACCTCAAGCTTTTGGTTCAGAGTTATTTCCTTGTTTTGGCTCTCCCAGTACTTGGAAAATAAAATGTTGTCATGGTGTTTTATTTTTGTTATTATTCTGTAAGTGTTTGAAAGCACTTTAGACCTTAACAGAAGCTGTGTTATTAATTGCTGATAGAGTTGGAATTCTAATGGCGTCACTTCGATCTTGTCTGTAACTAGGGTTTCTAGATATATTATTTGTTTATTGACTGCCAAGGATGCTATAATAGATTCAAATGGGTGGTCTTTGATTTTATAAAAGTCCCAGACTATACAATTCTTAATGAGAGAAAATTTGTCTAGATTTAGCATGTTGTTGTTTAGTTTGAAGTTAGGATCCATGTGAATTGGTTGGGCCATTATTAAGGAATTTTTTAGGTCTAGAGATGTTATAAGCTTTTGGAACCCTACAATATTTTTTGTTAGTGTAGGGTGAATCTTATAGTCTTTAAGAGTTTTGGTATTTAGGAAAATGGTTGCTTTAGGATTAAGCGTGCAAGCCATTAGGTGTGAATGATAGATTTTTAGCCATAGGGGATTCCAAGCTTTATTTAAAGGATTGTAGTTAGCTATATGTATCATACGGCTAGCATTTATTATATAATAGTATGTTAGAAAATCCGGGAGGCACATACCTCCCTTTTCTTTGGGAAGGGTTAGTTTAGAATAGCTGATCCTAGTATTCTTGGGGTACCATATAAATTTCCCTAGTATATTTCCATTTTCAAAAGCTGTTAGGAATGTTCTGGTCGAAGGCATAGAAATGAAAAAGAAATTTGGGGAGGATATTCATTTTTACAATAGCTGTCTTGGAAAGAAGGGGTAGATTCAAATGTTTCCATCTTGAGAGATCATCCATGATTTTAGACCACATTTTATAGAGATTATTTTTAATTAGTTCCTGCTGGGGGTGGGTGAATGTTATGCCCAGATATTTGAGTGAATAGTTAACTTTGATCTTTGTTTCTGGTATGAAGAATTCTTTCTGTCAATTGCGGTTTAGTGGGTAAACTATTGATTTATTTGGGTTGATGGCATCATTTGAAATTCTTGAAAACTTGTTGATGGTGCTTAAGATTTTTTCTAGATCAGTCGAGGGAAATTCAAAGTAGATATTTAAATCATCTGGAAAGACAATATACTTCACTGGAACTTTGGAGATGTAAACGGAGTGATGAAATGTTTTTTGACTTAATTTCAACAAAAAAACTTCAAGATAGAGGTTAAATAAGTAAGGAGAGGGTGGGCACCCCTGCCTTGTACCATTAATTATTTGAATTGGGTTTGAATTCTTTTTGTTTATATTTAGTGTGGTGGATGCTTTGTTATAGAGAGTTGTGACCATGTTGATATATTCATCAGGAAAGGCAAAGCGCTTCATAGTCTTGAAAAGAAAGAAGTTTACCCTATTGAATGCTTTTTGATTGCATACTTAGGTGATTTTTCATTCACTGTCATATTGGTTATGGCTTCTATGGTCAAAGTATTGTCCCACACATGTCTATTATTCATGAATCCTAATTGGTCATGGGATATGATGTGTGGTAGTACCTTTTTTAATCTATATACCAGAATTGATGACATCATTTTCATGTCAAGATTGATTAAAGCAATTGGACGGTAGTCGTTTGGGCTGAATTTAGTGTCATTAGATTTTTGTATAAAAATAGTCTTGAAAATATTTATGTATAAATCAGAGATGCCAGATTGGATTATATAATTGTAAACTTTGAGTAAAAGGGAAGCTAAGAGATGCTTGAAGGCTTTATAAAATTCTGCAACATAGCCATCCAGGCCCGGGGCTTTTCCTGGTTTCAGTTTGTTTATGACTAGAAGGATTTCATCAACAGATATAGGAGCCTTGAGAGATTGCCTGAGGGTATCATTTATTACTGGAAATTGTAAGTCATCCAAGAAAAGGTCAGGTAAGACCTCCCCATCAAGTAATTGAGGTCCATACACTTCTTTATACACCTCTTCAAAGACCTGAATAATTTCATTGTCTGTGAAAAAGGACTTGCCATTATGGTCAATTTGTTTTATTCTAGTAGGTGGGGGTTTAATATTTATTATCCTGGCCAGAAACCTTGAAGGGGTTTGGGCCCATTCAGCGTATCTATGTAAGAGTCTTAGTTCCGTGAGAGAGCATTGTTTTAGGTGTACTTCATGAAGTTGTTTTTGCAGGGATATCATCTGCTTTTCGACATCAATAGAGAATTTAGTTTGCAGTTCTGACTCTAGTCTTTTTAGTTCGGCTTCTAATGTCAATACATGTGATTTAACCTGTTTTTTGATTAAAGATGCTTTTTGAATAAAGATACCTCTGAGCGTAGCTTTAGCTGCAGCCCAATGGGTGTCAAGAGGAATATCCAAATTGTAAAAGGCATTTGTTGTAAGGGATAAGAATTCCTGGATTTCTTGACAGAGAGTCTTATTATTTAAAAGATTTGAGTTAAAGGACCACTTAGATGGGATTTGTTCATCCGAGTTTGATCTGGAATTAATTATGTTAAGATTCATTTTGGCATGATCAGAAAGAGTTCACAACTGTAAGTTATTTTATAAATTGAGAAAAATGTTGAGATTAGAAAAAAGTCTATCCTAGACCATGATTTATGATAAGCTGAGAAAAATGTATATTTACTAACTGAGGGGTCCTTTCTGAAAGATTCAAATGAATCATCTGTTATGTTGCCTAGAAGGTTGGTAAGGGCTGCAGGTTGTTTATTAGCTTTATATGTTCTGTCAAGCTCAGGTCTGTTAGTCATGTTCCACTCCCCAACCAGGATCATTACATGGTTATGAAATTTTTCAAGGAGTAGGTAAATTTCATATAAGAAAGAGGATTGGTATAAGCAGGGTCCATAAATGTTTAATATAAGGATTTCTTTATTGCAGAAGGGAATATAGCATGTTATGTAACACCATCTTCTGTTGGGATCCCACCCACTTGATATTAATGAGCCTTTAAAAGAGTTTTTAACAATTATGGCTACTCCATTAGAATCCGTATAGTTCCCAGCAGCTATTATTTGTTTAATCCATTTCTTTTTGACATCTTTTTCCCATTGTTCTTTTGTCATGTGGGTTTCTTGAATAAGAGTTATCTCGAAGGTAGATTTGTATATTATATGTGATACTAGGTTCTTTTTCTTATTATTTTGTAAACCCTTGACATTCCAAGATTCCAACAATATCATTGGAGAGTACCTTTGGTGATCCGACAGTTTGTACTATAGTTAGACATAGTGAAAGAAAAAGGGATGACTGAATTATAAAGGAAAATATAACCAAGGTAGTAGTAGTTAAAAGCATTTTTAGAAAGGTCAAATATAAAGTGATAGTAAGAGACAGTAACAACCCCCCTTTCAAACCTTCCCCATGCTTATCCACATCCTACTATTATCTGAAAGAGATAAATAAAAACTATTTACAAAACTAAATATTGTGCAAAACATTTCAAGGGTTCCAAGATCCATCTGACTACACACACTAGAACTTCCTGCTCTTTGTTGACTTTAACTAATTAAAGCAGAATGTAAGCATTCACATGTACTAGCTCAATAAATGGAGGTAACAAAATCCTCTTAATAATGACAATTGCAAGATTTTAAAGAAAGTTTTAAAAGCAGTCGTAATTCGTAGTAGAATATTACTTTTTCCAAAACCCAGTGGATGACATCTTCATTTAGAGCATATGCTAAACAAGTTCAGTATTAAGGTTCCTGGTTATGTATATGTAAATAGTTAATTTGCATTAGTTGTTAGATACCATTACAAACTGAATAGTGTTAAATATCAGTAGATCTACAGTGAAGGTCGAACTGTAAATTGAACACAGATTAAAAGAGCATTAAACACGTTTTGGAACAACTTATGGTTTACAGCAGTTTTATGGCCTTTCCATACAGAGAAATTATTGTAACATGACCTAGTTATGGGTTCTGGGGATAAGGAAGAAAAGAAGGGGATCTTAGGATGGTTGTAGGACTTCCAGCCACACATCTAACACAATTCTTTGTAGGCTGTACAGTTTACAATTTGGAGTTACTCATGTGCTGAGCAACATATAGGCGGTATGTTATCACATGAAGCAAAAGGATAGCCCATTTTTACTACAATTTTATGTAACTGTCCTTATGATTTAATTGGAAGTTTACATAAACTGAGCTATATACAATAATCCCCTTATGGACATGGTTAAGCATGCGTATGTATGAGCATTACCATTTGTGTGCGAGTATAACTATATGAGGGCGTTTGTGCGTGTGTGGAAATAAGCGCCTGTATGTATATATGTAATTATGTATATATGTAAATGTCCTGTTATAAAACTGCACCTAAAACTTATACCTCTATACCCATATAATTAAAACAACACAAATGTGTAGATAAGATGAGATGAAGGGGGACAGCAGACATGCCACTGCTACATGTGGTATTGGCACAGAATAGCCAAGGATATTACACAGTAAGTCTTGGAACTATAATTGTGGCAAACCAAGTAGTATTGAATGGATAAGGCAGGTAACTTACTGCAGACAAAAACGTGAGCAGTTACAACTAAAGAAAAGGCTATCACATCCTACTGTTTGTGTATGTACACTACATGGTTCAAACTGTCAGATTTAGTGTTAATCTGGTCAATAGATAACCTTGTTGTTCAGCCAAGTATGAGGGTTAACTAGTAAGCAGCATAAACAGTGAGTATAATTGTCTTATTTATATATAAATAAGATGGGCTGAACATGAAAATGGTTCAGGGCTGCAGTGTGTTGCAACAATGAGAGAAATGTATTTCTTTAGGCACCTTTGTACACATATCAGGAAGAAGTCTGCTGTCATATGAAGCATAATTCACATGGTAACTCCAAACCCTTACAGCAGGGTGCATGAAATGAGATACCTTAAGCTTAGTATAAGAAGGGGCTTTAGGTTAGTGCTACTAATCATTAATTATTAAGCTAAGTGCACTTCTCAGCAAAATCTATCAACCCCAAAATAAATTACAAGCATAAACCAAAGTATAAATACACTGCAACAGCTTAGATACAATAAAAAAAATGCAAATATAAGATCTGCAGACAAAATGTAAATATAAGAGTTAAAGGCTTTTTCTCTTTTTTTTTTCTTTCATCATTCCTTTCTCCTCTCCCCATTTCCTTTTTCTTAACTTCCACCTTCTTTTTTTCTAGTTTCAGATGTTCACATTAGATATAAAAATTAGGCAAAAAGCAAATAGATATACAATACTATATATTAGTAGCTTAAAGATCTGTGGAACAATGCAGAACTGGGGAAGGATACCATGCATTACCAAAAAAAAAATGCCAAGAACAAAAGAGTTTTATAAAGTCAGTTATTTGCAGTATGATTGAGATAGTCAATTTATAGTCAGATAACCTTTTAAAGCTATCCATTAAAGAAATCTTCTGCAAGTTAGAACTTATGAGAACAGGGTAGCCGTTGATTTCCACTTACAGTAGTTCTTTAGGCACTAAAGTTCAGATAAATGGCTGAGGCTGCAGATAACTTCCTCTGTCTGTGCGTGTGCTGAGTATGAAAGTGATGCAATGTTGTCCAGGAATTAAGAGAAGCTCCTTTAAGGCATCCATCGCTTTTCCTCTTCTTTTCTTCCTCCCCCTTTTCTTTTTTTTCATTTAGTTGCTTGAAGTTCTCCACAGAACTGCTCGAGAGGATCCAGACATAAGGCGGAGTTGGCCTTGTATGACATAACGTGCAGAGCGCGTTTTTGCACTCTAACCTCTGTAAGCAGAGGTTCTTCCTGTAAGGAAGACCGGAAGATGTTTTTGCAGGTCAGGGGGCACTAAACGGCTGCATGGTTCGGCTTTGCAGCCTGCATATAGAACACTGAGATGAAGAAAAGACAGGAATGGGCCTTACTGAAGTAGAATTCACGGCTGAAAAAGTTAGAGGTAAAAAAAAAAAAAGATTCCACCTAAACTGCAAGGCTGCAGGAGATTTACCATCACTATTTAACATCCATTTTGGAATTATATCCATTTCTGGAGCTTAAAAAAACATGTGAGTGCATTATTATGTTAAGATATTTCTTTTTGTTTAGAATCAGGTTTGAATTTAATACTGTGTGTATAATTTTGTTGTTTGTTTACCCCCGAGGTTGTCGGCACTTCACCAAATGCTTAGTGAAAGACAGATTTCACTTCTTGAAGGTTTTTGATTGAATATGTGGCACTTTTGTGTTGAAAAGATAGTATCGCTGGGTATTTCATCTGGAATTTAATGTTTTTGTTTCACAGGAACTTGCAGAATGGTGAGAGAGTTTGTCTGGACTGCTTTATGGGAAATGGGAAATCTTGGGCAATTGTGATTTTATTTCCTTTCCATGTTATAAACTTCTTTTTTTTTTGTACAGACAGCAATATTGATTAAGTGTGGGAAGCATTTAATAATCTTGTGTAGACTTGTCTTGGTGCATTCAGAAACTGATTTTCTCAAAGCCCGATGTATTCTCTCAATTGTAAATAACTGTGCTAGCTCTTTATTTTCTGTGAAAAGTTCAAAGATTTCCTTTGCAATGCTGGAGAGTTGTGGCTGTTCAAATTTCTCTGGTATACCTCTGATCAACACATTATTGCATCTCGCCCTTGCTTCAAGATCTGTTATTTTTTGTTGCATATCTTTTATGGAAGTTCATTTGTGGAGATGACTTTTTGTAGTTCCTGTATTTTTATCTCATCTCCCATAATTTTTGCTTTGTTTTGGTCCAATCTAGAAATAATTTGTTCCAAGTTGTTTCCAAAAGAGGTTAGTTTTGAAGAGAAGGCTTGGATTTCAGACTGGAGTGGAGTTACTGCTGCTTTGAGTTCTTCCATAAGAAAGGGTTGTTCAGATTTATTTTTCAGGGATTGCTTAGGAGGTTCCGATTGTATTTTGGATGTTTTTTGTCTTTTCATAGATAGTTCTTTCTCTGGAGATGATATTAATGACAACCTAGTATTCGATGATTGTGACTCCATTTGTTTCATCTTGATAGGATTTTTTTGTTTATTTGCTTGTGTAGGATCCTTGCAGTGATGTCAGGCCCAAGCACATGTGGCTGGATAACCCACTACACCTCTGATGGAAAAAGGGATCAGCTAACCTTTCGGTGCTTTAAATCCAAAAAATGTTTCGACAGGTAAGTATGATTTAGTTAGCTCTGTCTTGTAAGATATTTTTTGTAGGTTTGGATGCAGCAGTAGCAGGTGATTTAAGCAGATTAATTGATGGTGATAAGAGATTACAGAAGTTAGTGTTTCCTAGTTAGCAGCCATCTTGGAAAAAAAACTTGTAAAGCAAGTTGGAATACTGTACTGTTGCCAATTTTGTTACACTCTAACATGTGAGATGTGCGCAGTCAAAGTTGCTGTAGTTGATGGGTAAGGATATTGGATGATTATAATGGCAATAGCCTGTGGTTCTTTATGGTTGAAATGTTCGAAAATGGGTAATATTATTATTGGTTAATAAATTTTGTTTCTCTTCTTGCTGGAAAAATATTCAAAAGTCCATACTTGCAGCTCAGTCAAAAATGTTTGCATTACTTAACAGTAAATTATTTATCAAACATTAAATATAGTTTAAGGCAACAAAGAACAAAGACTATGGTGTAGGTAAACCGGTCCTCCAAAAAATAAATCATACAATATCACAGTCAAAGGAGGCAGCGGAACACAGCAGTAAAATTCAAGAATTTAATCCCAGAACAAACAGTAAGCGCTTTCGCAGCAGCAGCTGCTTCATCAGGCAAATAAAGATCCAAACTGTAGTACTTTTAAACAGCAAAGCAGCCAATTAGCATGCAAAAACAATTAGGAATTAACAAGAGCCCTTAAAGCCACACCAAAAAATGCAGCTCAAAGCTCATTGTATAAACACAAAAACATTTAATTCATAAAAACATATAAAGCATTTCATTCAACAGCCAAAAATGCAGCTCAGAACTCATTATATAAACATGAAAACATTTCATACATAAAAGCATATAGAACATTTCATTCATAAAAACATTATAAAAATACTGAACATAATTAATATCTATCTGGCTAAGGGCCTATTCATTAAAACTGGTTTAATAGAAAATGTATCATTGAGGCCTTTCCCCATATTAGCTTTCATTCCAATAATCCAGTTCAACTCTTTGCTGTCTACCTTAGTTCTATGAACTGGATTATTGGAATGAAAGCTAATATGAGGAAAGGCATCAATGATAAATTTTCTATTAAACCAGTTTTAATGAACAGGCCCTTAGCCAGATAGATATTAATTATGTTCAGTATTTTTATAATGTTTTTATGAATGAAATGTTCTATATGCTTTTATGTATGAAATGTTTTCATGTTTATATAATGAGTTCTGAGCTGCATTTTTGGCTGTTGAATGAAATGCTTTATATGTTTTTATGAATTAAATGTTTTTATGTTTATACAATGAGCTTTGAGCTGCATTTTTTGGTGTGGCTTTAAGAGCTCTTGTTAATTCCTAATTGTTTTTGCATGCTAATTGGCTGCTTTGCTGTTTAAAAGTACTACAGTTTGGATCTTTATTTGTCTGATGAAGCAGCTGCTGCTGCGAAAACGCTTACTGTTTGTTCTGGGATTAAATTCTTGAATTTTACTGTTGTGTTCCGCTGCCTCCTTTGACTGTGATATTGTATTAAATATAGTTTGTTTGATAAATTAAATATATTTATGCAATAGTAAATATAATATGTTAAGTTGTCTATCTCGCCTTCATTCTTGCTGGATGGGTTCGGAGCCGACCTCGGCTCCGACTCGGCCACTCTAAAGCTCGAGAGTTGGTTCCACCGGCTCGAGGCTCCCCTTATATCCCACAATGCTAGGCGAGAGTTACCTCAGATCTCGTTTGCCGCTACAGCTTCGAGGTTGGTTATTCTACCGGTTCCTGGTAAGTTTTAGCTTTTCTATAAAAAGTTACTCTTTTTACCCCTTTTTTAGTTTAATTATTCTTAAATTAGTGTAGTTCATTGAACTTTATCCCCGAACCTAATTTTTTCCCGTTTCTTGTTAAAAGAACTTTTAGTTCTTCCCTTGGGCCTTAGGCCTTCCCTTCCCTAGGGAGTGTTTGTGTAGTGTACTACTGTTTATTGTACTTTATTTTTTAGTATTTTTTACTAAAGTTTGTTATTCTGACAGGGTATAACTGGTGTGTTTGAGTGTGTGTTTGTGTTCACCAGTTAGGCTATGTCTAAAGAAGCAAAGGTCTCCGGATTCAAGAAGTGTGATGCGTGCTGTCAGAAAATGTCTCTGACAGACGCTCACACTTCTTGTGTCTATTGTCTGGGGCCTTTGCACCTGCAGGACTCCTGTGCTGTCTGCCATGGCTTCAGCCCCAGGGTCCTGCAGGAAAGAAAAACAAGCTCATATTGAGAGGCTTGTTGAAGCCTGAGGATTCCCTGTCTGTCTCAACAGGGAAGCCCTCCAAGGCATCGAGGTCTTCGGCTCCGGCTTCTGAGCCGAGACCTCAGGTTGTTCAACCTTTGCCTTTATCGGCTCCGGCTGGAGCCGATAAGACTCAGTCCACAGTTTCTGTGGCTTCCTCGGCTCGGCGGAGCCGAGGTTATCGAGGTACCCGTGTCGGCTCCGACAAGATCTTTGGAGCCGACAACCAGAAAGAGGTCTAGGTCACCTTCTCTTGGCTCCGTTCATTCGGCTCCAGGATCTCCCCTGCTGTCTGAACGGAGCCAAAGGTCTCATTCCTCTAGGTCATCGAGGTTGTCCGATCATGACCTTCAGAGGGTGGTGAGTCGACTACTCAAGTCTGAGGCACTAGCCCAGATGCTTCAGAGCCCGACTCATCAGTCGGTGCCTGTCCCGGTCCATCAACTCCTTCCTCCTTCGACTCTCTTGAGCTCGGAGCTGGGTCGTGTCGGAACCGAGACTGTGGTCACCTCGGAGCCGAGACAATTGTCTTCGGCTCCGTCGTCGGCTCCGTTTTCTTCCATGGAGGAATCTCGGCGCCGGACTTCCCTCGTCGGCTCCGAGGGGGTGAGTGGCATCGGACCCTTGTCCGACCCCCCTCTCCCTCTCGGTGCTTCGGCGCTGGTGAGTTCGGCTCCGACATCGGCCTCGGAGCCATCACTGTCGGTGCCGAGGGGGGTCCTTAGCTCCTCGGAGCGGGGACCTCTGGCTCTGCCTGACAGGGGTGCTTTCGAGGTCATGCGGAGTGTGTTAGAGCCTGGCTCTACTCCACAGTCGGCTCCGTCAGCCCCTCCCTCTATGCTGCCTCAGGGTAAATCGACTCACTCCCTCATCCCGGACCGCAGAGAGCCAACTCCTCAGGAGCTCCCTTTGGGGATTTCATCCTCTTCCGAGGCCTCTCCTGATTTGGCAGAAGAGCCCCCTCGGAAGAGGAAGTGCAAGAGGAAGCACATTGACTCACCTGAGTCTATCACGTCCGACACAGATCTGGATGATTCTAAGGGTTCCCCCCGTTCCCCTTCTGAAGATGTCTCATTTGCAGAGATTCTGGAGATCCTTAAACAGAGGGGAAATTGGCCAGTCCTCAACCCTTCGGAGAACGAATCTGTGTATCTTGAGGCGTTTGGCTCTCGTCCTTCCACCTCCTGGGTGTCCCCCCCCTTCGACCCCCTCATGCAGGTGGTTGCTAAAAAGGCATGGACGGCTCCTGATTCGGTGGACCCCACTCCCAGGAGACCCTCCAAATTCATCACAGCTCCATCAGACAAGGAATTTTTATCAAAAGGAGTTTCTGTGGATGCTATGGTGGTAGCTGCCGCCACAAAGAAGGAACTGGCTGATCCTTCAGTGCCTCTCCATCCACCTAACAAGGAATCTAGGTCCATGGATAGGTACGGGAAGCGGATGTTCTCCTCAGCGACATTTACTATCGTTGCTGAATTACCTGTGCCATTTCACTCGTCTTCAAAGGGACTTGGTCAAAGAAGCGAGTGAAATGCTGAAGGACCCTACAGCTGCGGGTTTCCAAGAGAAAATGAACACGCAGCTGGCTATCCTTAATTCTATTTCCAACTCCTCCATCGCCTCCTCTCTTATGCGGCCGATGGAGCGAGCAGAGCAGGAACAGGGTAGCCTTACGTAGGCACGCCTGGATGCGGCTATGCAATTTTCGGAACCTTTCAAGGCGTCTTTCACGAACTCCCCTTTTGATGGATCATCTCTTTTGGTCCACAAGTGAAAGAAACCCTGACTAGGTGCGAGATGGATGGCAAGACCCTTTCTGCCGTCGAGTCCGTTTTCCACTCCTTCTAGGCCTTACCCCAAAGGCCAGAAGGGGAAAGATGTGGTTCCGTAAACAATCTCAAGGGACTTCGCCTGACGCACAGAGTCGGTTCCCGCCAGAGGCAGAGGGGAACAACAATGGTAGACGTCGCCCTAGAGGCAGAAGGGGTCCGCAGAACCAGGGCAATCGAGAAACGTCCTCCGATAAGCCCTTTCAGCATCCCTGAGGTGTTGCCTGACTGCCCATCTTCGGAGGCAGTCCGGGAAGATTGTCACTGTACCCAGAAGCCTGGCTATCCTTGACACAAGACAAATGGGTACAGTCCATCATTTCCGAAGGTTATTCTATTCCCTTTCTTCGTTTTCCAAGTCAGTCAAAAAAATCCCTTCCAGATGTTCCACCCGCTCAAAGGGATATAGCAGCTTTGGAAATTTCAAAACTGCTTGCAAAAGAGCTATTCAGCCAGTGCCAGCAGACCAACTAGGATCCGGAATCTAATCAAGGTTCTTTTTAGTTCCAAAGAAAACAGGCGACTGGAGACCAATTTTGGATCTCAGTATCTTGAACAGATCGGTCAAGAAAACAAGATTTCGGATGGTCACGCTGCAATCCATTCTTCCCCTATTGGGAAAAGGAAACTGGATGTGCTCTATAGACCTTCAGGACGCGTACTATCACATAAAGATGAACAGACGCTCCAGAAGATTCCTCCGCTTCAGGCTAGGAACCAGTCATTTTCAATTCAGGGCCCTGCCCTTTGGTCTCACCACTGCCCCCCGGGTGTTTACCAAATGCATGGCAGTGGTAGCTTCTCACCTGAGACGACAAGGATTCCAGGTGTTTCCATATTTGGACGACTGGCTCCTCACAGCTCCCACCAAGCATCTCCTTCTGATGGCCAGAGATTACACTTTTCGCGTCTGTCAAAAACTGGGTATCTCAATAAATTGCGAAAAGTCTGTTTTGTCGCCTTGTCATACTATTACCTACATAGGCGCAAATTTAGATACTGTAAACATGTCTGCAACACTAACGAACCAAAGGATATCAGACATTCAAAAATTGGTATCACTACTTCTCAACAACAACAGAGCCAAAGCCAAGTTAGTTCTAAAGGTGTTGGGAATCATGGCAGCCATACCCTCCTTCCATTGGCCAGATACCACATGCGGATCCTTCAGTGGATGCTCTTTTCTCAATGGTCATACCAGGAACTTCCAATGTCTCACACCATTATGATCACGCAAGCGTGCAAAAAGCATCTCATGTGGTGGATGTCTTCCCCCCAGCTCCTGTTGGGGAGACCATTTGTTCCACCTCCTCCGGTTGCTACTCTGACAACGGATGCCTCCCTGATCGGGTGGGGGCATTATCAGGGCAGGACAGTCCAGGGCACATGGCAACCAAACGAATGCCACTTGCACATAAATGTTCTGGAGATGAGAGCGGTGCTTTTAGCGTTGCAAGCCCTTCAACACTCTCTTCCCTTGGGAACGATTGCAATCCAGACAGACAATATGTCTGTAGTGTGGTACATCAACAAACAAGGCGGAACCAGATCATACCCCCTGTGTCGAGAAGCACTCAGACTGTGGCAGTGGGCGATTTCTTCTCAGCGTTTTCTGATAGCAACGCACATCCCCGGGAAGTCCAATCACATTGCGGACAAGTTGAGCAGAGCTATTCTCATGCCTCACGAGTGGTCTCTGAAAGACTCTGTAGTGAGAGAGATTTTTCTCAAGTGGGGTCAGCCTTGCTGCGATCTTTTTGCTACTCCCCAAAACAGCAAGTGCAGAGAATACTTCACTCTATTCCCTTTACCAGGCCAACCCAGCAGGGACGCACTAGTCCAAGTTTGGCCCTGGGGACTTCTGTATGCATTTCCTCCTTTCCCACTGATCTCTCAAGTAATACAGAAAGCTATCACTCAGAAGGCCTCATTGATCCTCATTGCTCCTTACTGGCCTCGACAAGTGTGGTTCCCCTTTCTGCATCGATTTCTTTTGGAGCGACCGTGGAATCTGGACCTAGTTCCTGTTCTTTTGATCTATCAGTCCGGTCAGTTTCATCTCCCTCCCTCTCTGAACCTCACTGCTTGGTTCCTCCACTTCCAACCGTAGCCAGGCTTCCTCAATTATCTCACTCTGTTAGAGATATTTTGATAGCTTCCCATAAATCTTCCACTCGAAGATTTATTTGAGTAAGTGGAAACGCTTTTCATATTGGGCACAAGGAAAGGATATAGATCCTTTCACCGCTTCCATCCAACTAGTCCTTGATTTTCTTGCTGAACTCTTCCATGCAGGTTCATCTCCATCTACTCTTAAGGTTCAATTGGCAGCTATTTCTAATTTCCATGTGGGTATTTCTGAATCCGCCCTAATGTCCCACAAACTCTGCAAAGCCTTTTTGAAAGGAGTTTTTCTTCTCAGACCTCCTGTAAGAAATCCTCCTTCTCCTTGGGACCTAAATTTAGTTCTTGCTTCTTTGATTCTTTCCCCTTTCGAACCTGCAGCTTCATGTTCCTTAAAGTTATTATCTTGGAAAACTCTCTTTCTGGTGGCTATCACATCAGCTAGAAGAATTTCAGAACTTCAAGCACTCAGTTGTCGTTCTCCTTACCTTGTGTTCCATAAGGACAGAGTTTCCTCGAACTAACCCGTCCTTTTTGCCTAAGGTGGTTTCAACATCAAACCTAAACCAGTGCATTGACCTCCCTGTCTTTTTCCCGGAGTATTCAAATAGGTCTGAACAAAAATTACACTGTCTGGATGTTCATCGTCAATTAAGATACTACTTGGACAGGACGAAACAATTCAGAAAATCTGATCAGCTGTTTGTCTCCTATCACGGAAAGCAGAAAGGGACTTCCAGTCTCTAAGGTATCTTTATCCAGATGGCTAACATCTCTGATTACCCTTGTTTATGAGATTAGACACCAAAAACTGCCTAATAAGCCTAAAGCACATTCCACCAGAGCTTTGGCTACTACTCTAGCCTTCCAAGACAGACTGCCTATTGACACCATTTGTGCAGCGGCTACTTGGGCTACTCCTCACACTTTTATTTCCCATTATAAGTTGGATTTAGCTTCTAGGCATAGAGCTAATTTTGGTTCCACTGTTCTCAGGAGTCTGTTCCGTTAGGCCACCCGGGACAAGGTGCTAGGGCCGGTCCCATCCAGCAAGAATGAAGGCGAGATAGACAACTTAACATATAGAAGTTATGTTCTTACCATAACGTTCCATGTTAGTTGTCTTCTTCTCGCCTTCTTCTTCCCACCCTCCTTCCCCCTGGCCTGGACAGACCTAGAGGAGTTGTGATCGTGACCTCTCTTTCTACCACCTCTTTCTTAGCTATATGCTATTATGCATATTTCTTGTTTCAGGATGTAGGTCACCCTTCTTCTCCCTGTTGTTAGAGGTGGACTCTGTTTATAGTTATTCTGTTATATACTGTTACTATCATAAGCTGGGGTTAGCTTACAAACGAGATCTGAGGTAACTCTCGCCTAGCATTGTGGGATATAAGGGGAGCCTCGAGCCGGTGGAACCAACTCTCGAGCTTTAGAGTGGCCGAGTCGGAGCCGAGGTCGGCTCCGAACCCATCCAGCAAGAAGAAGGCGAGAAGAAGACAACTAACATGGAACGTTATGGTAAGAACATAACTTCTATTTTAACACAATCTGGTTGGTAAGTATGCATATGAAACTGTCAAGAGGGTGATTTCAAAACAATGCATTATTAATGCATAATCCTAAATAAAAAGTATTTTCTTAATTACAGATATTTGCCAGTTTGAGTAATAAAATAAGTCTGATTTCTTCTTTAATAATACACAGGTTTTTTAATGGAATGTCTGCTGATAGTCCCAAGGAGCAGACAGCTAGCAATGCAGATGAGGAGCCTCATTAGCAACCAAATGATGATATCACTGCTGAAAATATAGAAAAACAGTGGCTATCAATAAAGTAATTCAAATTTGAACATTTTGTCTTTTGAAATGTATATTAGCAGTAGCATATTATCTACTGAGTTAAAAAGAAAGAAATGCAAATATGATTATTCATACGTAGCATTTGGACTCAGACATAAACATGATTATCCTCAATGTCTTGTCAGTTCAGTGGTTTTGTGTAACAGTGCAATGTCTCCAGCAAAACATAAACAATTTGTGTACTAAACACAAACAATACTAGCCTAAGTCAGTTGAGTTTTTTTTTTCAATGAAAGGAAAAGGGGTTAAAATCTCAGCAAGCAATGCTGAAGCATACATGTAAGTGTACAGGAAATGAGTTAACTATTAAAGCATCATTTCTGATATCAGTTAGCATTATAAAATCAAAAATAAATTTCAGCATAGGGGAAGACTTGATTATGTTTTGTATGCTGGATACTTGCCAAGCAGTGTTAGGCCATATATTTGCTATGAAAATGAAAAGAATACCCCTTTCTAAATTATACTGTTTCACGTCATATATTTATGATGAGTGAAGATATTCATCGACAACTTTTACATGAAATTAAAATGTCAAAAATGTATAAGGTGACTCAACAGATATTGCTGAAAAATGCTTGCTACTTATATATTCAGGTAATCAGGTACACAGACTGAGATGAAAATTAACATAAAGACTAGTTTCTGAACTACTGGGAATTGAAGAGTCATAGAACAGGCACTGAAATGTTCTCAGCATTGCCTGATAACTTCGTAAGTGTAGATTTAAAATTCAGAAACTGTTTCAGTTTGTACTGATGATGCAGTGGGTATGGTTGCTAAACATATAGGATTAGTTGCAAAAAAATGAAGCAAGTAACAAAGCATACTTTGCATGTTACATTGAAAAATGTTTGCAAGCTCGAAAACTAACTATAAGTGCTGAGTTGAAAGAAGTATTACAATAGCTGTTAAGACATTATATTTTATAAAGTAATGCTCTTCAAATTCAAGACATTTTGCAATGTATGATGAAATGGGCTCTTCTTATAAAACTTTATTAAATGCTGAAGTTCGCTCGCTTTCATGAGGACAGATATTGAAAAAAAAAATCTCTGTGACCTGAGAGAAGAAATAATTATATTTTGATCAACCAAAACTTACATTGTACAATTTTTTTCAAGGAGACAGACTGGAATATGAATTTATGTTACCTTTCAGATATATTTCAACTTTTGAATGAGTTTA
Organism: Protopterus annectens; assembly: GCF_019279795.1. Taxonomy (NCBI): domain Eukaryota; kingdom Metazoa; phylum Chordata; order Ceratodontiformes; family Protopteridae; genus Protopterus; species Protopterus annectens. Next base: position 1,202,076,335 of record NC_056739.1, on the reverse strand, counting down.
ACTTATCTCTTAAGGGAACGCACATAACATTGTTCAATAGTCATAATAAAATCAAAGTCCCAAAGAAAAAAATTAAACTTTGGACACAAATAACAGAAAACAACTTCTTTGATAATTTCAACACCTCAAATGACTAAATGAATAAGGCAAAAATGATAAATGAAGATTATAGTTTAACCAACTAAAAATGTATCAATCATTTGAAAATGCTCTTGGTTAAATTTAAAGACTATATTCCCGAAAGTCAGAATCCAAAAGATTTTTTTTTTGTTTTGGTTCTGGATCTGTTTAATCTCAATGAATGAGTAATTAATGAATTATCTAGAAATGAAGATCTATTTGGCTGATCTTTCCTCATATAGTGCACTGAACAATCTGAAGACTAATTTGCCTCTTGATATAAGCTTGGTTTAAAATTCAAAGTGCGTATGGACCTTTAAGTGAAAAACATTTTAGAATACTTCTCCATTTTCCTTCTACATATTATAACCAAAACAAAATACAGAAATTGGTTAAATTTGACGGCTACATTAAGGCTCTCTTTAATAAACCATACATCAAATATTGACAACGTGTGTCTTGCAATGCAAGCACACCATTCTTATTAAGGTTGTACAAGTTTGAAATCTGCAACATGAATTTGTACAATTCAGAAAGTCTTTTGCACATTTTTATAGGGTTCCACGAAAAGAAATACTTTTGAGTAGGGTTTCTTAGTCCAACAATGTTTAAAAAACACTGGGCTAGATAAGCAGAAAAACCATTAAAAAACTTTTTAAGGTTTGTAGCCTCCTGACAGTCCTTTTCAGGATTATCCATTTGATATTTTTAATTTTATGAGTAGAAGACTCCATGGGCATCATCTTTTCTGTGAGGGATTTTTAACAATATATTTAGCTGTAACTAGAATTTTAATTAGTAGATAGAACAAGAAAAGGTGAAAGACCTACCAGTTTGGTATGTTCTAAAATAAGCTTGTACATTTTTCCTTCTACTATTTTTTTTTTCAACTTAGCACAGTGCTAGTTCTGTGAAAACCCTATCTCTGCAGGAGCCATTTGGGTAGGGGGGCAGTGAGTGGTTGACATTGGCTTACCTATCCTGGGGGAGAGAGGTAGCTAGGCAGTATCTGAGAGTATAACCAAGCAAAATTCCTGTATACGACACTAAACTCAAACAATTCAGCCCACGAGTGGCTGAAAAAATAACAGGAATAAATGGTAAACCACAGATCTGTTCTTTAATTGTAGACAAGTACAACAGAGATAGTGTAATAGGTTGAGCGCTTTCATCTAGATAAGCTAGATTTCATCAGAACATCTGACACAAATTCACATTGCATTTAAATACTATAAAATACCGCCTTTTCCATTCAATTAATCAATTATGTGCACTTAATCTTACTACAGAGAGTTTTTTTAAAGATAAAATGTTACTGTTAAAATATCTCACCCAAACTATATGGTTATAAACTAACTATAATAAAATCAACCATATTGATTAAAATAAAATACAATAGTTATCATAACTTGATAGTATATAAATTAAATACATCCAGGTATTTATATTTATATCTAAAATATTTATATAATAATAGATACATTTTATTATATCTTAAACTCTCTTTAACATATATAAAGACAATACTATAATGTGTGGAAATAAATGTTAATAATGTATGTTTATTAAATCCCAATGGACTCATAAAACATAAAACCTACTGCTAGAAAATAGTCTATTAAAGACTTGTAAACAGTCACAAATTTAATTACATCTTTTACGTCCTAACTAATGGTTTGGTGGGAATTACTTCATTTAGTCCTGGGTGTGTACCTGCATCCAGACGTAGCTGCCATTTTATTTCTTTCTCACCAACAATGGCTTTAATATTGCCCCCTCTAGGGTTGGGTACAATCACCTCCAATATTTCAAATTTAAAACCCATACATGCCGCACTGTTTAATATATGTCGGGACAACGCATTGTTCATGTCCTTTTTGTTGATACAATAAATATGGTCATAAATTCTGTTTTTAAAAAAACGGTCAGTCTTGCCAACATAATAACTTTGGCATGTGTCACATATAGCTAAATAGACCAAATGTTTAGTTAAGCAATTCCCATGTTTGAAAATAACCTTCGTCCTGATTCTATTTTTCAACACGAGAGTATTCCCTTCATATATATATCTACAATAATTACAGCACCCGCACCTCCTGGTGCCAATTTTATATGTTTTTTGATCATAAATACAATTCTGTCTCATCTCTATTAGCCTTTTGAGGCTGTTACCTGTTTTGTGTACAAAATGTGGCTTGGGGGGTATTTTGTCCTTGATCATAGTATCGCTAGTTAATATATACCAATGTCTCATAATAATTTCCTTAACCTCCTGAGTATGTTTACCATATTTAACAATACATGCTCTCTTATAATGGTTACTATCAACATTTTCCCTTTTATTATTGTTTTGTATACCAATACCTAATAATGATGGATATTTATTACCCAACTCATTAGATACATACATAATTATATCCTTCAGCATCCTCTCTGGATAGCCTTTCTCCCTAAACAATGTCCCTATGAAACTCAACTCTTTAAGCATGATGTCCCTAACAGATGTCATTCTCGCTGCCCTTATGCATTGGCCTTTCACTATGTTGTATTTAACTTTATATGAATGAGCACTGTTGTAATGCAAATATCCATTGCTATATGTATCTTTCCTAAAGATTTTCGACTGGAAAGAATATCCATCATTATAGACATATACATCTAAGTAATTTATCCCTTTCTTGGCATATTGATGGGTAAACTTAAGATAACTTGTGGTGGCATTAATGTATTTAATTAAATCATTTAGTTCTTCTGTGTTACCTGTCCATAATAAAAAAATATCATCTAGGTAACGGACATATGTTTTTATATGTTTCATCCAAGTAGTGTGTAATATATATGTCATTTCCCAATCGAGGAGAACTATGTTGGCATACATGGGGGCACAAGCTGCCCCCATCGCCACTCCTGAAATTTGTTTATAGTATTCTCCTTCGAAAAAAATGTAGTTATGATCAAGTACTATATCCATAAAAGAGGTAAGGAGGGAAATCTCATCTTGCTTTAAACCACTATACATGTTGAGGCTCTGTATGAAACTATCTATTCCTTCATTTTTGGGAATACACAAAAATAAATCTTTTACATCAACAGTAACAAATAAAATGTCTGGGGTCCACAATTCATGCTTGAATATTCCCAAGAATTCCCAAGAATCCTTCATAATATGTGGAACTAAATTATACATGTGTTTTAACCTATTGTCCACTACTTTACCAAATGGAAATGTCTTGCTCGCACATCCTGATATTATAGGTCTGAAAGGCGGTTCTAAGGGATTTTTATGTACCTTGGGGATCCCTCTAATTGTTGCCAGGATGGGAAATTCAACCTTTAGGTATTTATAAAGTTCTTCATCTATTCTATTGTCTATTAAAAATTACTCAAGGTATGAATCAATCCTGTTATAAGCTATATTAACTTGATTTAAGGAAGACACTTCATATTGTAATGTATTATTTAATATTTCAAACATTTTGCTACTATACTTTTCTTGATCGTAAAGGACAATTCCTCCCCCCTTATCCGCTACCATTATCCTAACATTTTCTGAACATATGGAATCAATCATAGAATGTATTGCATTGACCAATGTGTAATCACTTTTGTTGTGTTTATATTTGTTATGTAACTTGTATATTTCTTCATAAATCACATTCTCAAAAGTTTCCAAAGTATTAGCCATAGGGGGTGTAAAAGAACTCTTTTTTCTTAAATCCATAGTATTTGATTGATAGTGGGACTTATTATGAAAAAAATACCCCTAGATTTAATTTTCTAAGGAATAACTTTGTTTCTACCAGAATATCTAATAAATCCAAAGATTTATCTGGTATGAACTTCATTCCCTTCGAGAAAATATCTACAAGTTCTGGTTTAACTTCATAGGTGGTGTAATTGTAGATGTTGACTTCTCTAATAGGTGAAGGAAAAGGAAAAAAAACCCTGCCCTTATGTACCGGATCAACCAAGTCAGTATGAATAGTACTATTGTGTGAAACATCTAGTTGATCTATTAATTCGCTTAAGTTTACCTGTGTTTGTTCCACCTGTATTGCCCTTTCCCCCTTCTGTTTACTGTCTGCCAATTGTTGTGTTCTTCTTAAGGGAACGCACATAACATTGTTCAATAGTCATAATAAAATCAAAGTCCCAAAGAAAAAAATTAAACTTTGGACACAAATAACAGAAAACAACTTCTTTGATAATTTCAACACCTCAAATGACTAAATGAATAAGGCAAAAATGATAAATGAAGATTATAGTTTAACCAACTAAAAATGTATCAATCATTTGAAAATGCTCTTGGTTAAATTTAAAGACTATATTCCCAAAAGTCAGAATCCAAAAGATTTTTTTTTTTGTTTTGGTTCTGGATCTGTTTAATCTCAATGAATGAGTAATTAATGAATTATCTAGAAATGAAGATCTGTTTGGCTGATCTTTCCTCAGATAGTGCACTGAACAATCTGAAGACTAATTTGCCTCTTGATGTAAGCTTGGTTTAAAATTCAAAGTGCGTATGGACCTTTAAGTGAAAAACATTTTAGAATACTTCTCCATTTTCCTTCTACATATTATAACCAAAACAAAATACAGAAATTGGTTAAATTTGACGGCTACATTAAGGCTCTCTTTAATAAACCATACATCAAATATTGACAACTTGTGTCATGCAATGCAAGCACACCATTCTTATTAAGGTTTTACAAGTTTGAAATCTGAAACATGAATTTGTACAATTCAGAAAGTCTTTTGCACATTTTTATAGGGTTCCACGAAAAGAAATACTTTTGAGTAGGGTTTCTTAGTCCAACAATGTTTAAAAAACACTGGGCTAGATAAGCAGAAAAATCATTAAAAAACTTTTTAAGGTTTGTAGCCTCCTGACAGTCCTTTTCAGGATTATCCATTTGATATTTTTAATTTTATGAGTAGAAGACTCCATGGGCATCATCTTTTCTGTGAGGGATTTTTAACAATATATTTAGCTGTAACTAGAATTTTAATTAGTAGATAGAACAAGAAAAGGTGAAAGACCTACCAGTTTGGTATGTTCTAAAATAAGCTTGTACATTTTTCCTTCTACTATTTTTTTTTTCAACTTAGCACAGTGCTAGTTCTGTGAAAACCCTATCTCTGCAGGAGCCATTTGGGTAGGGGGGCAGTGAGTGGTTGACATTGGCTTACCTATCCTGGGGGAGAGAGGTAGCTAGGCAGTATCTGAGAGTCACAATAGAAACCACTAGTAGCACTACATCCATACCAGGAGCACGCCCAGTAAGCAGTGTCTGCTGTAAGTGGTCCTAGCATGTGCTGCAGCACATATGTTAGGAGCATGTGTTGCAGCCTATGCTATAGGGATGTGGAGGATAAGCCTTGATTACAAATATCCCTATTGCTGCCTGGATGATGTTCCCTTCTTGCCCACTCCCAGCACACAAGAAAGGAATGTATATTTTGGTCTCTTGGGTACCATGGAGGAACAAATGGACCAGAAGGAAGAATGATCTATGGTTAGCAGGCATGGGAGGATGGAGAAGATGACATATTTAAAAAGTAAGTACAATGTTTACTGTCATCTTTATCGTGATTCTTCCCTAAGTAGAAACAACACTAGGAATCTGATGCCCTCAAGAGTACCTGTTGCTTCTTTCATGGGTATGCCATTAGATGTAAAAAGTCATATACATTATTTCTTTGTATTAATAAAAATAAAAGGAATAGCACTGCCCAAGCTAGACCCCCCCCTAGGAATCAACCAATGAACCAGCAAAGTAGGCTTAGCATTTATTTCAGGTAGAAAAAAAACAAATATTGTGAGGGTAGAAAGTTATATATTGGTCAGACAGCATGACATTTTAAAAAGAAAACACAAAAAACATATTCCTGATATAAAAAAAGACAAGTCAGAGAGAAGTGTAGTCTTGAATATTAAAGAATTGCAAGACTAGGACATTGCTAATATTCATTGTTTCCTAATTACAATTTCTGAAAGATAGGACAGAGGCATAAAAACATTTTAGAGATTATTACATATAGATTCCATGGCTCCTGAAGGGTTAAATGTTGATGTGATTTAAAAGTATTATTATTATTTTTATTTATTCAACATTTGTTAACCGAGAAAGTCCGACTTGGAACTAAGCCAATTTTCAGCGGAGGCCTGGGGAGAAAGGTTCCAGATGCATGTCTTTGTAACATGGGAGGAAACCCACACAAACACAGGGAGGACATGCAGACTCCACACAGAAGGCACCCCAGCTGAGAATCAAACCGGAGAACCTCTTGCTGTGAGGCTACAACTCTACTGTTGCACCACTGCGCCGTCCATATACTTCTTATAGTTTCTTATAGTATGTAATTGAAAAAAATATGGTAAATTAAAGCACAAAAGAGACTAGACCTCTGAAATTTTTTTAGGGAGAATAATTTGTTGTGTGTTTAAAGAGTTTGTATTTAAACAGTGGAATTCTGTAGTTATGTCATTTCTCTGGAACACTATAAAGCGTATACCTGGAATTTGTTGTTGTTTGTATTAACGCAATAAAACAAGAAGCTACAGGATGAAAACAGTGTGCTTTGCGGAATCAGACATATTAAAATGAATTGATTCATACCTTACAGCATCTTAGTACAAGAATTCTTCACAAAGGCAAACATAATGGGATACAAAGGCCCCAAATCATGGACATATTTTAAATATTCCATTTAAAGTGTAGAAAGTTGCTAGAATAACAAATGGGTGCTGTATTGCCATGCATTTTCTGAAGGATATGAAGTCTTAAATCCAAATGTCTGATATTATTTATTGACTTCAGTCCACAAAGATTTCCCAGAAAACCACAAATTTTACTAGGAACAGACTAAAAATATGAGGCAAAACATCAGGACAGTCTACAAAAATCTGGACATTTGAGAGGTATGGATTGATACATAAAGGTCATCCACAGCTTTCTACTTTAATTTCCAGGCTTCAGAGTAAGTTCTTTCATTAATACATTTATTTTCCAAATTAATTGTCTTGATGATTGTCCCAGCAGTAGCAAGCATAGAAAAAAAGATCAGACTTTCCAGTTTTGTGTGTTCCCAGACAAACTAATAAAAAATAATCCTTGCAATCGTCTCATGCCTACCCTATGGACCTCCATTCAGTATACCATGTCTAGTATACCTCCAGGAGGAAGCGCTCAGGTGTTATTTTTACAAACTACACAAATCACCTTGTTTGCTCCTGTCAACACAGAGAAGCAGTGGTTGTACTCCGAGATCCACTTGGATTGTCAAGCTTCACACTCTGTCATGGACAGTAGGCCCAGGTACTTTGCAAAGCACCTTCATTTCTGCCACTTACATCCATAGTCTCTCCCTCCCAGTCACTAACCAAAGTGTTTGACCATAGGTGAGGATAGAAACATAGATTAACAGTCTCCTTACAAGTAATTGAGAACTAGTTAATCTGGATTAGCTGCTCCTACAGAAAACAGCCAAAACCACATTTTAATCCAGATCAAAGGCTTAGTCGATGTGTTCAGCAACAACATGTCAAAACATGATATCTTTGCTTTTGTCTGACCTGCATGAAATGTTTGTCTGAATTTTGTTTCTTTGGGATGTAATATTATTATTCTTTTTTTTTAAAAAAATTGCTGCCTTATCCAGTCAGTGTATTGAGCATCAGTTCTGAAAACTTGTCAGGTGTTTGCAAGCAACTTGCATTTCACCAAGTAGTCCTAAATCCTTTTAGAGGGGAACTCGCATAGGGGTATTTTATAAATCTGACTGCCTTACATTTAATAAGTCCAGTGGCAGCATAAGGCCAGAGGTTACTGCTTCTAAGAGCATCCCTAATACAAGCTGAACATCCTTTGGAAGCATTTCATGCATTTGTCCACCATTCATTATGTATCACATAAAGTAAGCACAGTCTGCATCAGTCTAGGAAGGCATTGTGAATAAGTCAGTCTATGACATACATAGTATAAATTATAGGTTCATAGTTAATTACTAGGCTAACTGACCATGTCAACTGCTTTAAGCCTAGCCAGTTACCCCATGTGAGACTCAAACTCTTTACCTTGTGCTTGGAAGGTAAACATCTTAACCACTGTGCCAATCTCCTCTAAGTTTGTGACAGGAAGAATGATTGTTGAATAGATTAGTGAGTAATTACAGGATGTTGCTTTGAAAAAAGGTTGTCATAACAGTATCATGGACTTGCATTAGACCTTGACACACTCAGAGTGCATCCTCTGATGTCTTTATGTCTTAGCCTCAGTGCCTGATGCAACCACTGCTTGAATTTTATGTCCCTTGTGAATGCTTGCATATCTCATAGTTGATGATATGCTTTGAGAAGTCCAAGTCATGCCCCCATGGTAGTAAGCTGAGACTGTTTTAAGGTGCTGGTATTTGAAAATGGAACACACGTTACAAAACCTCCAAAGCTACTCTGATCTCTGATATATCAGAGTGAGCCATTTCCTTTATATGTTGTAAGAACTTGATCATAACCTTATTTAGATCCCTTTCTTTAGATTTAGATTCTTAGGCTGCTATAAGTTGATGAGTTAGTTAAGCCTAGCCAGTGCAACTTGGAATACTTTCTTTACCTTTAACACTTCAGATTTCCTAGCTACTCAGAAGGAGTAGAGGGATAAGGCCCTGGCTGAAGCCCAGTCAACCCAGGTTCAATTACATGCTCAGACGAGTGACAGAGTAGCAGGGAGGGATGGGAGTGGCTGTCCCAGGTGAAAGGCCATTTGTTGATGATTCTCCCTAAAGGAAGGAATGCTCCAAAGAGAAAAGTTGCCCTTGACCATAATCAACGAGCATGGGAGGCAAGGCAAGGAGTGGGAAGAGCATATAAAGACCCCCACCAGGATGGATGTAAAGATGGCCAAGCCCCTAGAACTCCCTTAGGATCCATGACCAGTTTCAACAATACTGAGAAAGTAGTAAATCTTTCGGGGGGGTATAGGAGATAAGCTGATAGATTCATCTTGGATGTGGGGCACTGGAGGCCAGAACAGTTAAATAATGTCTCAAGGGGACAAAAACTATTTAAAAAACTACTCATTGCAGATTTCCTGTCTAGATTAAACTATTTGTAAAGAGACGCATAAAGGTATTTTTTATGTAGAAAATATTTTTACTAATGGCATTTCACATGGCAAATCATCCCCATAGAGTACTGCATGCAATTACAATAATAAAAGTTTTACTAATTTTTAAGTAACATTATAAATACAGAGATAAAAAAATATATATTTGATTAGTGAATATCTGCTAAAGAGAGGTAAAGAAGAAAAAAGCAGGTACTGGCCACCACTCTGAACAGCTTCAAAACTTTTATTTAAAATGCAATTAAAAACACAGGAATGAGCACTTTCGGGACCAAGCCCTTCTTCAGATACAAAACTCAAATGAAACTGCAGTTTTTATATAGCTCTTCTGTTAACACTCAGTACCGAACCCTCCTTTACTTTAGTGCAGGTCTTAAAGGTATAACCCCATTTAAACCTTGGGTTTTGTATGCTGCTAGCTCAATGATCCATTTAGTTTCATTCAATTCTGTCTCATTATTCATATCATCTCCCCTTTTGTTTTTACTTACACATTGTATAACCATAAACTTAAACTTATGATTTTCATACTTAGAAATGTGCTGGAAAAGTGCATTATGTTCATGTTTTAATCTTACAGAGGACAAATGGTTCAAAATTCTATTTTTCTGCATGCAGTTAGTTTTTCCTACATAGAGTGAGCTGCAGTCCTGACAGACAGACAGGTAAACAACATTCTTTGTTCTACAATCTGCATACAAATCAAAGCAATATTGTTTTCCTGATACAGGGTGTACATAAGATTCTGCCTCCACAATGTACTCACATGCTTTGCAGTTTCTGCACTTTCGTGTACCTGCATGTTGTGTAAAATTGTTCCTACTTTTTTATGTCTTCCCTTCATGACATAATAAATCCTTCAGATTTTTATTTCTTCTAAAGCCAAAAACTGTTTTTCTCCCACTACCTTGGCTATTTTTCATCTGTCAGCAAAACATTTCAGGTCTGTTTTATTATATCACATATTCCCCCTATGTTATTACTATATGTTAACATTAGCCTCACATTATCCATCTGTGAGACTCTAGACTGAACAGGTGTTCCATCCTGTTGTCTATCGGAGAACCAAGGCATAGACCTATTACTTCAGTATTGTTTACTCTTAGTAATAGCATCTTTAACTCTATTTTCATTGTATCCCCTTTGACAGAGGTTACTTTCTAACTTGTGTATTTCTTGTTCAAAAATGTGTATCCTGCGTACATATACATGAAATTCTATCAACCTGCCCTCTTATTATACCATTGACCATATACCTTGGATGCATGCTGTCATAAGATAGCATGCTGTTCTTACAACAGTTTTTTTCTGAATATGGTCGTGTCCAAAACTCCATTGTCATCCCCCTGCAATTTTACATCCAAAAAGTCCAAAGCTCTACTGGAATACAGCATGATGAATCTAAGTAAAGTGGTTGTAGATTCCAAATATTCAACAAGATTTTATAAATCCATGACACCCCCATAACAAAAAAACATCATCCACAAAACGCACATAGAAAATTAACTTCTCCTTCCATGGATGTTGTCCTCCATATATAACTTCTTTCTCCCAATAAGCCAACACTAAATTTAAGTGTTAGCACAGAGGGTCCCCATAGTCACCCCCTGCTTCTGCCGATAATATGCATCTTGACACATAAATATGTTATTTTCTAATACTATTTTAAGCAGCTCACTTATCAGCCTAATATTATCAACCTCAAAGTTAGCTACTTGTGATAGTATGTGTTCTATGGCTAATATGCCATAGGTATTGCTAATGACAGTAAACAAATTCTAACCATAATATAGTGCTGTCCTTCATTCCGTATAATACACTCATACAACAATGCTGAGAAGTGTCCTGTATCCCTTAGTATACTGGGAAATTTATCTAATACTTTTTTCAATGTACATTCTATCCAAATGGATACATTCTCTGTAACCCAACCCTTGTCTGAGACAATAGGTCTCAGTGTGGGGTCAACCAGATCTTTATGTATCTTGGGTAGTGCCTTGAATATAGACACCATTGGATGTTCTATCCATAAAAATGTGTGTAAGTCCTCTGACATTAGCCCCAATTGTTTTAACTCTGTAAACCTTTGCTTTACCTTGTCAACTGTATGATTAACCATTATAGGGGATATACAAATAAAAGTGTGCTCATCCTGTAGCAGTTGTAAGACTTTTCTCTGATAGAAACTCTTATTAATTACTACTACAGCTCCCCCATACACACTGGTTTTATCAAAATATCTGCATTATTTTTCAATTAATTCAATGCTTGCCTTTGTGAAATGGACAGATTAAAAAACTTGCTATTGCCTTTATCTTCTAGGTAATGCTTTATATCTGATTCACACAGTCTCAAAAAAGTGTTAACAGTAGAGTTAATAGGTGGAGTAAAAGTGCTGGGCTGTCTCAACTCCTTGTTCTGTTGCAGGTTTGAATTACCATATAAATTTTTAAGTGACACATTCCTACCATATAACGTCAAGTCAAGAATAACCTGAGAATATACAGTTCCTGTACTCAGTACAAATGTTAAGCCTTTGTTAAGAACATATTGTTCATCTGCAGACAAAAAATAGTCAGATATATTATAAACAATACAGTTAGTATCACCAGTCAAGTGGATATTCACCGCTTCTTCGCCTCTCTCTGATTCATATGGCTCTGTCTCCACTCGCCCTTCTTCTTGACTGGTACAGGCAGTGAAGGAAAAAAACTCTTTCCTATCTCAAAAACTTTCAGCCGTGCCAACTCACTTTCCATGCTGGAAGTCAAAGGTTGTCCTCCCATGGTGTCAGCAGTTGACTCCTGTCCTGGTCGATTAGTCAGTTTGGAGGTTGCCATGTTGGTCTCCTCCCCACAAGTAGGGTCATCCATCTGCCTTTGTGTCATCGCTACTAGTGCTACAGTTGGACACCGAATGGTGGACCTGACCTGTGTACTGTTCAGCTCCTCCCTAATAGTTATGGAAACATTACGACCACATACACGAGAATGAAGATGCCTGCCCTGGTGGGTAGATGTTTTCAGTGATTTTTTTCACTGAAGAAGCAAATGCTTCAGCCTGAACTGGTTTCTCTTTAGGCCACATGAAAATGTTACCGTGTTTAAAATCATGATAGTCTCTCATCAGATTCTTAGTTTTTGTTTGCTGCAATTTCATGTCTAAGGTAGATACCAAACAATACATCTCTTCCAGTTAATTCATGTAAAAATCACTAACATATTCCAGCTCTAAATCTTTTTGTAAATTCTCAATTTCTTTCACCAAAATATTCTCTTGTGGAGCATGAAAGTCTAGCAATAAATGCATATATGAGAAACTAGTCTCTAAATTTAAACGCTGCCATTTGGCTAAAAGTTCTGGATAGTACTCACTCTGCAAAGGCATACACAGTACACAAAGGCCTCTGGGAACTATACCAAACTGCAAACAGGCCTCCAAATCATGCCTTTGCCACTGTAGATACTTTAGTTTCATTACTTTATTATGCAAGGTATTTACTAAGTCAGTAAAGGCCACTCTTTCTTTTTGAGAAGAATCACTCACCACATGTTCGCCAGACAATATATGTAAATCCAAAGCAAATAGAGGATTACTTGTAGTTGCCTCATTTCTTCTTACTCTCTCTGTCCAGATTGTAGATGGACCATGAGAACTGTGACCTGGTTCCACTCCAACATCCTGATGTTCTGCCATAATGTGCAGAGTCTTCAAACAACACCCCAAGCAATTGGGGCTAATGTCAGAGGACTTGCACACATTTTTATGGATAGAACATCCAAAGGTGCCTATATTCAAGGCACTACCCAAGATGCATAAAGATCTGGCTGACCCCCAACTGAGATCTATTGTCTCAGGCAGGGGTTGGGTCACAGAGAATGTATCCATTTGGATAGAATGTACATAGAAAAAAGTATTAGATAAATTTCCCAGTATACTAAGGGATGCAGGACACATCTTAAGATTGTTATATGTGTGTATTATACAGAATGAAGGACAGAAATATATTATGGTTACACTAGACGTGGATAATTTATTTACTGTCATTAGCAATACCTATGGTATATCAGCCATAGAACACATACTATCACAAGTAGCTAACTTTGAGCTTGATAATGTTAGGTTGATAAGTGATCTGCTTAAAATAGTGTTAGAAAATAACATATTTATGTGTCAAGATGCATATTATTGTCAGAAGTAGGGGGTGGCTGTGGGCACCCTCAGTGCTAACACTTAAATTTAGTGTTGGGTTACTGGGAGAAAGAAGTTATATATGGAGGACAACATCCATGGAAAGACAAGTTAATTTTCTATGTGCGTTTTGTGGATGACTTTTTTTGTTATGGGGGGGTCATGGATTTACAAAATTTTGTTGAATATTTGGAATCTACAACCATTTTACTTAGATTCACCATGCAGTATTCCAGTAGAGCTTTGGACTTTTTGGATGTAAAATTGCAGGGGGAGGACAATGGAGTTTTGGACATGATCTTATTCAGAAAAAACTGTTGGAAAAACAGCATACTATCTTATGATGGGTCTGCTTTACGTGCTCAAAACACGAAAAACCTGAATCCGAATAGCGCAACACGTAAGGAGCGAACCGCAAATATGTTGAACGAATGAAACTGCGAAAGTGGAAATATCGAATTCGCATAGTTGGCCCAGCTGCGGTATAGCTCCGTAAGGTAAGTGTGCGATAGTTACGTACCTTAGGGTTATGGAGGGGTTAAGGTAAGTGCATAGGTAGGTAGTGTATGTAAGGTTTTGTGTAGGTAATGTATGTAAGGTTTAGTGTAGGATTTTGTTAAGTGTATGTGTGTGAAATATTTAGTTTGTCTGGGTATAGCTACATAGGGGAAGTGTGCGGTAGTTACGGACTTTAGGGTTAGGGAGGGATTAAGGATAGTGCATAGTTGTATATGTGGGGTTAGTGTAGGGTTAGCAGTAGGGTTTTGGTGTTTTAATTTAGAGTTAGAAGTAGGGTTTTGGTTAGTGTATGTATGTGTTTTTTTATTGTGTTTGTGTAGATAGTGTGTTGCGGGTGGTGGGATGGCTGACTATGATGGTTCGTGGTTTTAAATTTCGCACTTTAGTACGTTTGATGTATTCGCGGTTCGCTCTTTGTGTCGCGCTATTCAGATTCAGGTTTTACGTGTTTCGAGCGAGTAAAGTAGACCCCTTATGACAGCATGCATCCAAGGTATACGTTCAATGGTATAATAAGAGGGCAGGTTGATAGAATTTCACGTATATGTACGCACATATACACTCATTTTGAACAAGAAATACACAAGTTAAAGAGTAACCTCTGTCAAAGGGGATACAATGAAAATAGAGTTAAAGATGCTATTACTAAGAGTAAACAATATTGAAATAATAGGTCTAGGCCTTGATTCTCCGATAGACAACAGGATGGAACACCTGTTCAGTCTAGAGCCTGACAGATAGATAATGTGTGGCTAATGTTAACATATAGTAATAACATAGGGGGAATATGTGATATAATAAAACAGAATTGAAATGTTTTGCTGACAGATGAAATAATAGCCAAGGTAGTGGGAGAAAAAACATGTTTTGGCTTTAGAAGAAATAAAAATCCAAAGGATTTATTATGTCATGAAGGGAAGACAGAAAAAAGTAGGAACAATTTTACACAACATACAGGTACACGAAAGTGCAGAAACTGCAAAGCATGTGAGTACATTGAGGAGGCAGAATATTATGTACACCCTGTATCAGGAAAACAATATTGTTTTGATTTGTATGCAGATTGTAGAACAAATAATGTTGTTTACCTGTCTGTCTGTCAGGACTGCAGCTCACTCTGTGTAGGAAAAACTAACTGCATGCTGAAAAATAGAATTTTGAACCATTTGTCCTCTGTAAGATTAAAACATGAACATAATGCACTTTTCCAGCACATTTCTAAGTATGAAAATCATAAGTTTAAGTTTATGGTTATACAATGTGTAAATAAAAACAAAAGGGGAGATGATATGAATAATGAGACAGAATTGAATGAAACTAAATGGATCATTGAGCTAGCAGCATACAAAACCCAAGGTTTAAATGGGGTTATACCTTTAAGACCTGCACTAAAGAAAAGGAAGGTGCTGTACTGAATGTTAACAGAAGAGCTATATAAAAACTGCAGTTTCATTTGAGTTTTGTATCTGAAGAAGGGCTTGGTCCCGAAAGTGCTCATTCCTGTGTTTTTAATTGCATTTTAAATAAAAGTTTTGAACCTGTTCAGCGTTTCGGCCAGTACCTGCTTTTTTCTTCTTTCCTTTGGAATCTTTGTGGGCAGGCAACCTTTGGTGGAGTATCTACAGCTCTTTTTGGTTTTGCTAAAGAAAAGTGAAGAATACAAACCGGCAAATTAACTAGACACTCTCCAACTTTAATTTCAAGGATATTGTAGAAAGTCCTTTCAAGTATCCTTGACAGATTGTGTTTTCATTGAGCCCAGCAAAGTTGTCTTTTTTGCTGCTTAACTCCCATATGCCTGTAAATTTTGTTTTCTGCCAGTCATACTTTTATCATGTCAATGAATAAATTACTAACGTATTCTTCAAGATCTTTTTAATGAGCATTTGTTATATTCTATTGTCAAACTGCTGTTTTATTCTGTGGCTGTGTGTCAGCATTTTCAGGTGCAGTTATTCATCACTAGACCAGCAGATGTCACTCACCCCTAACATAACTATAAAGTGAAAGAACCTGCTCAGAATGTGTGTCCTCTGACCTAGTAAATCCAGAATTGTATCCTTTAGTTACTGTTACAGACACAAAAAATCATACTCAGTAGAACGTTTAATAATGGATTCTTAGATTTGTGGCATGCAAATTATTGCCCCATTAGCCTGACAAGTCTGATATGAAAAGCTATGGAGTGCATCATCATTGACCTAATTAACAAGGATATAGGGAATCTCCAACTCTAGATTCCACGCAATTTGGTTTTGTGAAAGTTAGAACATGCCTGCTCAACCTGAATGACTTCTTTAAGTCAGTCACCAGAGCTGTGGATGAGGCAAAGCAGTTTATACAGCCTACCTCGATCTGGCCAAGGCCTTTGATACTATTCCCCAATCAGGAATTATTGATAAGCTCACCAAACTAGGCATCATCCCCTATATCACTAGGTGGGTTGAAAATTGGCTCACAGATAGAACCCACAGTGTTAAAGTAGCAGACTCCAAGTCAGACTGCTGTCGAGTCACGAGTGGAGTCCCACATGGATCGGATTGGATTTGTGAGTGCCTTGTAAGGCAGGGCATTAAAAATCAGTAGGAGACAGAGTAAAGGGATAGGGCTTTTACTCTATCCGCATAGGACATGTTATTTACACCCTTATTTTCTTTGCGAGGAACCTCTTAGGTCACTCCAGCTGCTCTAAATGCCTAGTCAAGTACATGCTAAAACAATGAGTGAGAACTGAAGGTCACTGAAAAACCAATCAGTAAAAACAAAATGAAAACTCCAACAAAGCTAGAACTTCCACTGAGTGACCTCCCAAAACTCTTGTGTCAGAGGCACATGGGATATATGCAAATGATCCTTATGAACATCAGCTGTTTCAGCTAATTGGTGATTCTGAATGCCCATGACTTGTTTCATCATTTTAATGGACAATTTCAGGCCAATAAAGCCAAACCTCACTAGTTGTGGATATGCGCATTTTGACCTTGGTATAACCTCATCATCATTGTTTTAGTTTGTTGTTTGGGATATTTTTGCAGTGACACTAACGATAATGGACATCAGCTGGGCATAACAGCCCTGTGTTTCTAATGCTTAGTCAAACACTCTGCTTGTGCTGTGCTGATGAGGTCATAACAAGGCCGAAATATGCCAATACCAATCCAATACCACTTTCTTGCAAGCTATAGGTCCCCCTCTATGACCCAAGAAACCCATACCATGTATTTAAACTTATTAGAAACACTAACCATCCAACCCAATACCATATTCATGAGTGACTTTAACTACCCCACTATTAACTGGGAATCTTGTACGACATCAAACGTACATGCACAGAAATTCCTGGATTTTGTGAACACAAGCTCCCTGGACCAGATAGTCAATACACCAACCAGGGATCAACTATACTGGATATAGTCCTCACTAATATGGGAGAGTGCTGCACACCCCTACTGTAATGCCTTCCCTGGTAAGGTCAGAACACAAAACGGTCTCCTTTGAATTAAAAATAAAACCTGGACCCCCAGCTAAACCGGGAATATTCAGGAAATATTCTAAAGCTAACCTCCTGCTATTGAGAGAGAACCTGGCAAAATTTCAAGCCCCTATAAATCCTGAGAACACTTCTGTCTATGCAGAACTGTTCACAGAAACCCTGCACAAGCATGTTAATAATTGTATAGAGGCAGCTGTACCCACCAGGAAGAAGATCAGAACTAACTCAAAAAACAAACCACCGTGGTGGAATCACAAAATCAATTGAATGTATAACAGGAGGAAGAAAATCATGGCAAAAATTAGGAGGTGCATTTCGCAGCAGGATAAAAGCACTCTCATTAAACTAAACAAACAACTCAGAGGTGAAATAAAGTCTACCAAAGCAGAATTTGAGGTAAGTTTGGCCTCCCAGGCCAAGAACAACCACAAAGCATTATTTAGCTGTGTCCACAACCTCAAAGGCAATACACAATTGTGTGCTCATTGTAAATGGAGCCACCTGTACTGAGCCAGAAGATACAGGAAACCTCCTGGCTGATAAATTCAGCTCCAACTTTACTCCTCTCTCCCCCTCAACCTTCCCTCAGGAAATATCATCAAATATAACTCCCCCTACTATCACTAGGAAACAGATCCTTAATGATCTATCTAAGAACAAGAACACAATTACTATTTAACTGTAGCCTCCAAATAGGCTTCATGCCTCATGAATGGAGAAAGGCAACAGTCATCCCTCTACACAAAGGTAGGCCATCTACAGACCCTGGAAACTACAGACTCATAAGTCTCACTAGTTTTATATGTAAAGCCATGGAAAGAATTATCATGGAAATGATCAGTAGTGATATAGTAAACCTCCAGACACTGGACCCAACCCAATTTTGTTTCGTAAAGGGCAGATCATGTCTACTCAACCTGGTGGACTTCTTTGAGAAGTTCACCAAAGCAATGGATGAGAGTCAAATCGTTCACACTGCCTACCTTGACCTGGCCAATGTATTTGACACAACACCCCACTCGGGCATTGTTGACAAACTCAAGAGGTTAGGTACAAACCCATATATCACCCAGTGGACATCCAACTGGATCACAGACAGGACCTAGGAAGTTAGAATTAGAGAGTCCACCTCTACAAAGAGGCTGATCACAAGTGGAGTCCCTCAGGGATCAGTCCTTGGACCTCTCCTTTTTGGCATTTACTTCTCAGAACTAAATTTGCAATGAATGCAAATTAGGAGTTGTCATTAAGTCTCTTACTGACACAAATGTTCTCCAGGAGGGGCTGACACAGGCAAACAACTGGTCTCAGAGTCATGGAATAACACTATATACCAAGAAATGCATAATAGTATCCTTTGGGAAGTCATCCATCCCTAGTAAATATCATATTGACGACACACCCCTTAGAGTCAACCCAGTAGTTAGAGACTTACAGACACACACATAGATAGTAATCTAGCCTTTGATCATCACATGTCTACAGTGGTGAGGAAATCATTCTATGTTGCACAACTTATAAACAAAGTTATGGCATCTAAGTCCAAGGAAGGCATTGTTCCACTGTATTTGGCATTCATCAGACCTATCATTGAGTACAATGCCCCCTTTGGTATGTACCTAACCAGGCATATCCAACAAGTGGAACATCCACAGAGGTTCCTCACTAAAAGGGCATAAGTAATGTGTACTATGCAGTCAGCCTGAAGGCCCTATCCCTGTATTCTGTCTCCTACAGGCTTTTGAGGGAAGATCTATGCCTGGCATACAGGGCATATTCAGACCCCACTCTGATGGACCGCCTGCATATCCACAAAATTAACAGTACCAGAATTACTCACTGTAATGACTTAAACCTTGCCTGTGATGTAAATAGGACCTGCTGTAGAGATAAGTGTGTATACCAGAGGCTATCCCGTCTATGGAACAGGCTCCCCATCCATGTGAAGCAGAGTTCCTCCCTAATCCAATTCAAGTGCAACTTGGACAATTAGATGGGAAACCAGAAATTCATCCCTGGTTTGGCACCTACGTCTCTGATGCAAACAGGTAACCTGTGGTTCATCTCCTGGGCCCATTTTTACACTTATCAAGGGTATCAGAACTAGAGAGTTTTTTGGGATGCATGGCTAGGCTTAAAAAGACCCCCGTGGTCATTTGCCTAGTAAACACCTATGAACCTATGAACCTAGACCTTTAATAGTGAAGATGTAATCCTGCCAGCAGAAGGAGTTAATTCTGACAAAACTGTGGCAAACGGACAAAGTACTAAAAGTGGGAGACAGTAGAGTGATGGTGGAAAATGATTACTCACTGTACACAAGGCAGAAGAGGAGCACATTTATTCCACTAATCAGGAAATGTTAAGAAACAGGCATTAGATTCAAACTGCTGTATTCAGCCATCTTCAGAATATTCTTTCCTGGAGGGACAAAATCATTTTTTGATGCAGAACATGCTAAGGAAAAATAGAAACGTTTATCCAACAAATAGTGAGCTGGGAAACAGAAGGAGATTCTGCTGCTTGTTCTGCTGGTAATAAAGACCACAGAGAGATTGTGCCTTTTCCAGTGTTTCAACAGAAATTGTTTGAGAGCCAGAAAAAAAGCACAAGATTTAACTCGAAGAACCGAGAGTATGTTGGAAAGGAAGCAGAGACTGGATTTGGAAGATGGAGATAAAAATGAAACCAGCTTTTTGGAAATTGACAAATAATAATGGGATTATAAAGCATTAATTATATTTGTGAAATATGACAGAAATAGAAAACCTGAAAATATTGGACTTTTTTGACTTTATTAAACTGGTAAGGGGATCAAAAGCATATGCCCTACATCATGTCATTAATGTTTGGAGGAACACTTAGGAGAGGGGAAGGGGAAGAAAAGAGTTAACTATAAGAAATAAACTTGTTCTTAACAGTAATATTTGTATAGTGCGTGATATCTGCATGCTATAAAGTGAAGTTTTCTCAGTTATTTTCAAGTATAGTGGGGATACTAAAGTAAACAGGTGCCCCTGTTTTTTTCCTTCATTTCTTTTTCTCCTTGTTCAGTTTTAAGAATTCTAGGCACTGCAATGTAAAAAAAAAGAAGCAAAGTCTGTTAAAAAGAGTATGATATAAGAAAAGTTATGTGTTTTTTCTCATTCTTGCATAGGGGAATGAATGGATTAAGGCTCTTTGCATTATCTAATAACATGTTTTAAGAGAAAGCAAATAAATAAAGAAGAACATTGAATATAATAAAGCTTTCCTCTAGCAAATAAATAAATGCTTGTAGAAGCAACTCTGTACCTGGTTGTCATGACTACATGGAGACAATCCGATAAAAAGCAATAAACATAGAATACTACTTTCTTTTAATGGCTTTTTTTAATGACTAACAGATAGTGTTTTCTGAAAGCATTACATTTTTTTTCTCGTTTTGGGAGAGCAATGAAGATAAGACAAAACCAGACAGCACTTCAGAGAAGTACAGGCTGTATCATGTGTCTTAGCATAGATCACCTTCCTTTTAGGTTAACAAGGTTAACCTAAATCTGTGAGCGTAGTGGTTAGTTTGGGACAATTGTTCCTATTAGGAAGGTAAAACTTCAATATTTGAAGATGTATAGTACATGGTTTTGTGTGTTAATGTTAAGTTAATAGATTTTTTGGGGTGTATTTGTTTTTTTTTCTGTTTGTTTTGTTTTTTCAGGGCTTTCAATAAAACAAAAAGTTTTGTAAAATGTGACACAGGCTCAGATATATATGGCAAGTAACAATTGTATAAAAGGTCAAGATGCCAACCATTAGTGTGTGCATGTAACACAAAATCTGGATCTATATACTTTAAAAAAAACTGTTACAAATAAGAGGTGGGAATAATAACATTTTAACATAATGAGCCTTTTGATATTATCTTTAAATGTTAATGTTCTCACAGATATTTACAAAAAAGATGCTGTCGCCAAACAGAGAGAGCCTATAACAAGGAAGATAACATAAGATCCTGTAGAGGTACTAGAAATACTTCAGAAATTTTATGAAAGTCTGTATAAAGCAGAGAAATATGGAGATCAGAAAAGGTAAAATAGAAATGTTTATGAAATAATTAACTGTGCCAAGGTTAGAGGAAGAAGAGGCTCAACTACTAATAGCTAGGATAGGAGGAGATAAGATAAATATGGCAATGTATAACCAACCAACAGGAGAGCCCCGAGGAATAGATGGTATTCCTGTGGAAGTTTCAAAGCTAGGAGGGGAAAAAACTGATAAACTTATGGAAGGTTTTGCTTAACAGTATTTTAAGAGTAGGAGAAGCACCAACTTCCTGGAAGAAAGTGATGGTGGCTGTAATAACTAAAGTGGGTAAATACCTATCAGATCCATCTTCATACAGGCCCATTTCAATCCTAAACTATAATTATAAAGTGTTTATTTCTATAATGGCTAAATGAATAGCAAAGGTGATGTCAAAATTGATAGCCATGGATCTATGTGGTTTTGTGGAGGGGAGGCAAACATTTGACAACATTAATAGAGCAATGATTATCCAGAGAGAAACTGGATATAAGAAAATACCACTATTGATGGTTGGGCTTGATGCAGAGGAAGCATTTGACAGAGTAAGCTGGGACTTTATGAGCAGGGCGATGGAAACATTTGCATTTCCTGATAAAATTATAAGGTTGATTAGGAGGATATATGAAGGATCTGAGACAAAAATTAAAGTGGGTGGGTGCCTCTCTGATAATTTCTGTTTGAGCAGATGATGCAGGCAGGACTGTCCTCTTTCATCTTTGTTATTTGGATTATATTTAGAGCTGTTGGCAAAGAAAATAAGAGACTCAGAAATTCAAGGATATAATTGGTATGTTAGTCGAGAAAAGCTGGCTCTTTTTGCAGATGATATTATTTTATACTGATAAAACCAGAAAAGGACATTTCAGTGTTGTGGAACATTTTGAGGCAATTTCATATTTTTGAGATAATGAAGCTAAAACGAAGGCAATAGCTGTAAATTATGTACCCACACACAAATTGGTACAGCAATATCCATCTCTATGGGGACATGATAAAATGAAGTACTTAGAAGTATGTATTAAAAAAAGGATTCTGATGTGCCAGCTTAGGATATGTGGGAAGAAACTAAACAAAAGATAATGCTAAAACTGAGAAACTGGAAGCTCTGTTATATGGATATGGATAACAAGATACAAGCAGTTAAATGTTTTTAGTCCCTTTAGTCCTATACACAGGTCAGGCATATTTTTATCAACCAGAGCAGATTAATAAACAGCTGATTGATTTTATGTGGGAGGGGAAGATGGCAGGAGTCAAGTTGGATAAGCTTATTCTTCCAATAGAGCAAGGTGGATTGAGATGACCTAATTTGAAGGGGTATTTTACAGCTACACAGTTAAGGCTCCTGTACATTGTACAAGCAGAAACCCATAATTCAAACTGGAAAGGGATGATAATGAAACTGGGAGGAAGTTCAAGAAACAAGGAAAGGCGGGGATATTGGATACAGATCCTTAAGGAGAATAACAATAACCATACAGAATATTATATTTATGAAGTAGCAGAAAGTATTCTAAGAACCAAACTAACATGGGAATGGAGAAAGGAGACTCTGCCAGTGGTAGGGATACCTGCAATTAGGAATACAGACAATAGGTAAGAGAGAGCTGGAATTTATTGGGGAAAACTGGTAAAAGAACCAATGCATTGGTAGTAAATGATTAGAGAGGGAAAGGTAATAGAATTGGAGAAGTGCAATAATTTACTGGACTTCAGGATAGAGATTGCTTTTCCTATCAAGGATTGATATCAGGGTATAGGCAAAGATAAAGAAACTGGGGGATCCTAAGCAAAAGACTAACATCGGTAGAGGTTTTAGTGGAATGTAGAACAGAAGCTGCTGTTAAGAAAGGAATAATTAGTAGAGCATACAAAATATTGCATGATAACTATAACACTAAATCAGAGGTTAGAAAGGATTGGGAAGATAGACTGGATAAGCAATTGACAAAGAATCAATGGTGGGATGTGTGTGTGTGTGTGTGTGTGTGTGTGTGTGTGTGTGTGTGTGTGTGTGTGTGTGTGTGTGTGTGTGTGTGTGTGTGTGTGTATATATATATATATATATATATATATATATATATATATATATATATATATATATATATATATATATGTCTCCCAAATATGCAACAGAGTCTATATGATTTAGGATATCTCCTAGGAAGTGTTTACATAGGTATTTTTATACCCCAAATAGACTCCAAAGAATTTTTCCTCAGCTGGACAGCAAATGTTGGAGGTGAGATGGGGAAGAAAGAGATAACTCGGAACATATTTTCAGGGAGTATAATGAGTTAGCAGACTTTAAAGATTACCTGCAGACTGCTCTGTCAGAGATACTTTGTTAGTAAAAATGCTAGAACTAAGGAAATGATTTTTTGAGCTGTAATACAGAATTAGAATTGCCTAGACATAGTAAGGCTCTGCTGAGTCTAATTATTTTTTATGGTGGCTGCCAAAACAGCAGTTACTAGAAAATTGAAATCAAAGTCTAAGCCATCTTTGCTAGAAGTAGTAAATATAGTAGCAGAGATAAAACAACTGGAACTGAGATCTTTAGAAAAGGGGAGGTGCAAATTGCATAGGAAATATGGGAATTGTGGGAACAATGCATGCAGAGGAGAAACAAAGTTTAAAAGAAGACAGGATTTGAATGAACTATGTAATGTTTGACTGACAATGACTGGATAGATTGTAAGTGATGTACAGTGTTTAAAACTACACTTATGTCAATATGGTTTGTGATGTATAATATTTTCAACTAAAATTATGTCAATAGGGTTTGTTTTCATTTATATAAATGTATGATTGCCTGTGTAATATGTGATAATTTAATTAAAATGTTTCTTGCTTAACAGACATGAGCGCCAGTATTGCATCTGCTTTCAGAACTAAGGTGCTTTAGCATTCCGTGTGTGGCAGAAACTGTAACAGTTGCTTGTACAAATGTAAAAAGCAGTTTGCTACAGTTTAAGAAGAAAGAAGAACTTTGCTCCCAAACTCAAAAGTTGAGATGTATAGATCATGTTCGTGAAGAATAGACCTGCCTAGTTTCAAGTGATAACCCCTTTTTTATTGTTTTTTTGGTCCTCAACTTAAAGTTGAGGGAGTGGGGGTTGTCAGAAAGGTTATTTGCACCCATGATAGTCAGGTCCTATGGAAGAAGTATTTTGGTCTTGGTTAGTACTTTCAGTAAATAATCTTTTGATATAATTGGGTGAGTTAGGGATTCAGATATTTCATGACTTTGGATAGCTGTCTTAGGTATGAAGTTTACACAAAATTTATAACAATATTGGTAATGTCTACTGGATCAGAATCAGACCTCTCAACTGTACCTATTTGCAGGCTTGATTTATCACTTTGCACAATTTTCTGAATCCCCTCATCAGAGACTTTTTAAGCTTAGTACTCAAAAACACATTACATGACCTACATATTAGTAGCGCCAATGATCTAAAGAAAGAGAGCTCACGTCTTATATCTCCCATTTTCACAAGCAAAAATAAATGACTTTGTAAGGTAGATTTTGCAATATTACTAATTAAAGTTTACAGATTTTAGACTGTGCTTTTAATAACACGGGTACATTTTCACATGATTTTTGTCATTCATGAATCTTGTTTAGGCATCATAAAGTGTCAGGAAAGGGTGTTGTGTATCTTATTCTGGCCAATGAGGACAGAGAAACTTGAAAACATAGTACAAAACTGTAAAATATGTGCTACAACAAGAAATTTAAATAGAAAAGAAAAAAATGTTTCTCCATGATGGACTACTATGGTATAAAGTAGGCACTGATCCATTTCACTAGAATAATCAGTGCTATATTGTATGTGCTGACTGTTATTCAAAATGCCAAGATGTTGTTCATCTGAACGATACATTAATGTAATGAAAAGAAGAGTTTGTGTCCATTACATTACCAATGGAAATATCTGACAAGTCCACAGTTCACCCATACAGAATTTTGAAAATGTTCACATAACTAGTAATTTAAACATTACCACATCAAATCCACATTACCTGCAAAGTACTAAATATGTTAAATAATTCAGACTATCAAAAGCACGGAGAAAATTGAAAAAATTTGAAAATTGAATTGTTACCTTTCATTACACAAGTATGGAAATAAGTTTCTTCAGGATTTAGGTTTGTCATACTCTTACCTGTTGATAGGGTGAGGCCTTAAATTAAATCACCTACATGTTATGCATTATAACAATCACAATTTAGTATAGAGGTACTGGAAAAATAGATAAGAAGACAACAACTTTATACTACAATAAAGTGCAAAGTGTTTTCTTTCACTAATAGATGAAAAATAAGTGATGCTGAGAAATACTAGAATGAACGATCTGCTGAAAAAATCATGGTTAAAATCACAGGTACTATTGAAAATGTCAGACGTTAAGGTACAAGATGATGATTCTCAGATGTACAGAAGAAACAAAAAAGCATTTGACCAGAAAGTGATGGCAAAGATTTTTCTTAGAGCAATAACTTTTCATAAATTAATAGCAAGTGTATGATTGTGACGCTCTACAAAATAAATAATCCTACAAATGTCCTTATAACCCTCTCTTAGTGCTGTGGATACACCTGGGATATGGTGTCAATGACTGGGAAGATGGATAAAATTGCACACAAAAGTATAGCAGCTCAAAGAATACCCTCTTCCCAAACAAGACAATGTGCCTTACTGAGTAACTCAACAGTTTGTGGAAAGAAATGCGTGATCTTGTTGCAAGGGGAAACAGCAGGTAAGTGCAAGGTAAATATTAAAGAAAGCATATCTGTGATTCTAAAATGAGCAAATGGGTTCTCCATGTACTGTGAATATCAGCCCTAAACATTGGACTACTGACAGTTTATTCAGCTGCTCTGTGGATCTAAGAGTTCATCTTGCCATATTGAATATGTGGCTGAAGGAAATAGTTCATTATAGCCAAGCTATATTTTTTAGCTTGTGTC
The DNA here is from genome assembly GCF_019279795.1 of Protopterus annectens. Classification (NCBI taxonomy): domain Eukaryota; kingdom Metazoa; phylum Chordata; order Ceratodontiformes; family Protopteridae; genus Protopterus; species Protopterus annectens. The sequence continues at coordinate 1,202,049,845 of NC_056739.1, read as the reverse complement.
CAGGATGTAGTTGGGTATGTAATACTTCCACAGTTCCACTTCTACAACACATCATTATTATCATCTTCCATGGCAGCAGGCATTTTCCAGAACTGTAGACATATAGCACATCATTACCCAGGCAAGGGTCAATAACAGGGTAACATCCCCAAGGCCAATGTTACCACTTTCTCCTTTACCCAAAATAGTAGAGAAATTCATAGGCATTATCATCATTTGCTGAGCAAGATCTAAAACTAACCTACACAATGATAAACAGTAATTAGTTTTAGTATTTCAACCAGTTCCTGTGAGTCTGTATTTTGCCATGTCAGTGTTATTACTCCCTGATTGTGCTTAAAATTGTTCCTACTGGAACAGAAGAGTATTATATATCCAGTAACAGGTTTCACTCTTACCAGGTGTTTTGATTTTTTTCTCATTGTTGCATGCCCATGGCATAATTATAGGGTTGTGAGGGCAAACTCCTATAAAACGGGGTGCAGGATGGCTTTTCTCATTGCAAAAATGCATTTATTTGGTGTTGCACAGCTGAAGTCCAGCAACTGTTTAGGTGACCATTCATGATCAACTATTTAGCTATGTCTTTGGGTTAGCATTCTGAGATTCATAGGGGATTTGTGAGCTACAGCCTATCCTGTCACTCAATAGGTGGAAAGAAAAGAAACTAATCCTGGGTGAGGAGAAAAGATGCGTACACATGTGCACAAACACACACACACACACACACACACACACACACACACACACACACACACACACACTATGCATGCTTATAGGCAATTCTGAGGATTATCATCTCACCTATGGCTTGTCTGTCAAATGTAGGATCAGCCAGTGAAAATCTAATGTGGCCACAAGAAAGACATACAGAGTCTGTTGTAAATACACCCCAGCTAAAAAGTGAATTTGGGAACCGCACACTATGGGGCCATATTAAGCCACTGTGCCATGCAAAATGTGACAATACAATATTAAAAAAAACACCTCCTGTGGATGTTTGAGGAAAGAACCGTCCTAAAGTCGCAAAACAATGAAGATTTAACTGGAATGTTATTCTTTCACCTAAAAGGGCATTTGGTTCAGTAAACCATGAGAAGCCTCTCTTTGAGTTATTGATCTATGGTTTTAGGAAAACAGAGCTTGGGTGGTTCTTTAATTAGACAGAGAACACATCTCTTCATATGCAAACAGACTGTGCTCAGTATTCCCTTCAACCAATTAAAAGGTATTCCATAAGGCTGTCTGCCGATGTAATGTATTAAGTAGTTAACAGTTACTGGTTTGAGGTTCACTTACCCATTAGGCTAAAATTTGTACTGGGTGTCACACAGTTCTTCCTTCTTATACTGTTGCTGCCATGTTTGCAAATGAAATGGATGCATCTACAGTGGTCCTTTCGAGTTTGTATTTTTGCCATTATTTCTGAGGTCAGTAGCAAGATTAAAGAACTTGAAAACTGCATCGTGTCAGATTTGAACCAAGTAGTATTCATGGATTCAAAGATCCTGTCTAGACAAGTGGGTTGAAATAACTATTCTATTCAGAAATACATCCTTCCTCCATGCTGTAACCAATGGGTTCTCAGGGCTTTAACTGGCAAACAAACAGCAAAACATTACTCATTTTTCCCAAGATTACAGGGTGAAAAACACTGAAACAAACAAAACCCTAGATGAAACACATGAGAAAAAAACTGAAAAATAAAAAAACTAAATGAGAAAACAACAACTACAAGGGCACCAAATGGGTAAACAGTTTTGGTGTTATTTTGATAAAATATGAAAATAAAAGACCAAAATGAGTTGTTTGGAGTATAGAGGTTAACTTTGTAATATTCAAAGTAAATGAGCAACCATCTTGTTTAGAATTCAGCTATTAATTCTTCACAGCACAAGTCCTTCCACTCTCTCATCCAGCAACAGTGGTTCTATAGAGCAATTCAACAGAAAACTTGAAGCAGTGATTGCAATAATCTTGATAATTTGCAACTGGAATGGTAGAATAAAGTAAGTATGGGCAAGTTTATGTTTCTTCACCTTGCTGGAATGATACCATTATGATAGTTAATATATTTATTTACCTTCACTAAAGAAAAATGACCTGGTGTTGCTATCATTCAGGACAATTTTGAACAATATTGTGATCCTAAAATGAACTTGCTATATATTTGTCATGTTTTGTCAATGTAGTCAAGGATTGCAATACTTTGTTGTTGTTTAAGTGATTGAATTGAAGCATAGAGTTAAGGACTGAGTTTAGAGAGTTGAATGATTCATTGTTGAGGGACTGAATTGTTTGTAGCATAACAGTGAAGAAGTAAGAAACAGGCTTTTGTCAGAATCTGTGCTAACCCATGAAAACCTGTGCATGATTGTACAATAATAATAAATATATCAAGCATGTAAATTAAGGAGTGAATGATTTGTATTGGTTTAAATTTAAAATGAAGCAAAAACCTGTTAAAACATCAGCATAACTCTGTTGTACTAAAATGTAATATAAAAATGCTTCAAACCATGTGACAGGACAAACTACCACTTTCTAGCACTTTACTTGGTAATGAAGATGCGTGGAAAATGAAAAGAATTATGTTTATCAGTTTTGTCACAGGTGTAGATATCTGCATGAAAAGGTTTGCAAATAATAGAGGATGTATACAGGCTGTGAAATATTTAATCATTTCTCTAAACTGTGCAAATGTAAGAGAAGGAGAGAAGGGCACAAACAGTTTTCTGTGATTGATGCAAAATAAACTGTTGATTTAGTTAATGATTCAGATGGTTCCAAGTTGGATGGAAAGCTTTTTATGAATGCAGCTGATGTGTGTGTCATGCATACTCTTTCTTCAAAAAGAACCAACAATTCATCATTGTTGTCAATTTTAAATTCACTGGCCTAGAAAATGACTATAAAGTTCAAAGGATTAAATTTAAGTCTTATACTGGAGCATTATATAACTACTTAAATGAGGGTAGTTTCAGACATTTGGGCACTGTAACAAATTTCAAAGCTATGCTGTTGAATTTTTCTGGTCATAAAATAGCACCACTAGGCTACAAAGCGGTCTTGCATTTATCAAAACAAAACAGCCCTATATATAGGACTACTTAAATGAGAAACCTAGCCTAGTATAGTATAATATAGTTAAGTCTATAGATCCATATATAAGCTGGTAGTTTAAGGGACAAACCTAACCTAATATAGGATAATATAGTTAACTCTAGTTCTGTATATAAGCGGCTAGTTTAAGGGGAGTGGTATTATATAGATGTAGTGTATCACTTCACACTTCATTTTTCCATATGTCTAACTTGCATGTCATACATGATGTAGCTCTGCCTGCTTGGGCAGATGCTGCCATGATAGCAAATGGAAAAAGTGCATCTAGCACTGGCTGCTGTGTGTCTGAATCTCCAAGTCTGAGATCTGGGATAAGAATGAAGAGCTCAGACTTCACAGCTGGATCCACTGGCTTTTTTATTGTTCCTAAATGCTCCACTGTTAGTCTCAGCCAATTACATCTGGTATGGAGATGACATAATATTATGTGAGTCCCACAGCAATTAAGCATTATTGTCTCTCTGCTGTCCCCAAATTCTATATACGTTCATCACTAGCTGGAAAAAATAGCCCTAAAGTTCAGCTTGAAAAAAACAAATCACATGCTACTAAGAACTCTCAATGACTGGAATTGGTCAAAGACAGCCGGTGCATCCCTAATCCTGGCAGCACTGCTGCTGAAATAGAAGATGTGGAGGTCCACCAGTACCTGAGTGTAGCTTGACCCATCTCACACCTTGTTATTGCAGATTACTAAATCAAAAGTCAAAGGCCAGGCACATCTGGCAACATGCCACAAAGTCTGTGGTCTACTTACGAGAAAAGACAGGAAGACTTTGCACAAGGAACAATCTTCCCCACTATGAAACATGATCTGCTTGTAGGTACAGCAAAACTTAAGTCAGCTAATAAGCTTCAAACAAAATGCCTTAATGGGGTGCAACCGCAGTGTCACACTAACTGAAGTTTAATGGCTTGCCATATACTCTCACACAAAATTAAATTACATAGCAGTTAATCTCAACAAATGCATGTCACAGCAAAATAAATAAATAAAAGAAATCCAGGACTGAAATCGTCCAACAGATGATTCAACTCCAAGAGCTCTATAAGGAAAAACCTTATCATACCATAGCATTCACTTCAGTATACCACAATTTTCTTTTTAAAGCCTTGAAATACACACTTACAATTCCTTCTCTTGAAATAAAATCAATGCTCAATCTACCAAATTATGCAAAGGTCTGCTAAAAGTTATTTCTCATAGAAGAAATGGCCTATAGATGTCCGCGCACAACTTTTAGCTAAACAGAAGTTTTTTAATGTTGTTTACACAGATGGGTGAGTAGATCCCACAGTGCGATACTGTCTGTTATGCTTTCATTAATTTCCATTTACTTGTTATCTCCATTGGTGTTAATTTCCATTATACTGCATTTTCACAGTAATCATATTGCATATTTATATTTTTTATTTATATCTTTCTTTGGTGAATTTTTTCCTCTACTTGTTTGTAACTAGGTCATGACAAAAAATGGGACCAAAGTGGTTCAGTTCACTTACCTGTTCAAAGAAAAATAAATGAACCATAATAATTATTGTGACTGTGTATTCTCAGAGTACCCACACATTCTCTTTCTTTTTTACAACTCTCTGTGGATTCATTTTTCACCATATAACTTGTATTTGAAGTTCTTTCTGTCCAAGTCACTTTCCGTCATGCTTAATGCTTTTGTAGTTCTCTGTCATCTGTCTCTGTCTTAATTTCTTATCATAATTACTGCACACTCTGCTACTACTTTTACCTATATTAATTTCCTGCCTATTTGCTGTGCTTGTAGCTCTCCACCATCCTATCCTTTTGTTGACTACAGCGAGTCTGTGAAACTGTAAAGAGCTGTCAGTTATCTGTTTTACATGCCATCAAGTCAATGACAGCAAATGGTGGCTCTGTGGATAGCCATCCAAGACTGTATTCGGTCTTCATCAGATAACTAATCACTGACAGAGGGTCATCCATCTCTGTAGTTATTAAATTAGTCCATTGCATTGTATGTCTTCCTCTTTTACATTGACCTTTGACCTTGCTATGCATGAAATCTTTTCTGAAAATCTTTCACATTGCTTGATATGTCCAAGCTATGAAAACTGAAGCCTTGTTATCTGAACTTCTGACTGATACTGACTGACGTGCATTTCAGGTAGTTTGTTGTATACACGGTATTCTTCAACAACACCATCATTTAAAAGCATACATTTTCTTCCTGATGTTACTTCGCTATCTAACTTTCACACCTATCTTATATTACTGAAAATACCATAGCTTGGCCACGTTGAATTAACATATGCAAAGATAACCTTCTACATGTGAAGATCTTATCCAGATCCTTCATGATTACTCTGCCAGCAGCAATGTATCACTGGATTTCTTGTCATTATGTGCATGCTATTATTAATTATTGATCCAAGTAGGCAGCCTTGTTATACACCTTTACCGGTGTAAATTATTCTGTTTATCCTTTTTCATTTTTAACTGTTACCTCTTGATCAGTGTAAAGATTGTGTTCAGGTATACCCATGCTTCTCGGTGTGATCCAGAGTTTTTCCTGATTTACATAAAGGTCTTGCTATAACTAATGAAAGATGTGAAAATATCCTTTTCAAATTCTTTTGCCTTTTCAATGACCCATCTCACATCAACAATGATCCCTTTTGCTTCTCGCTGTTTCCTTAATACTGCCTGCAGTTCTGGCAAACACTAATTTTTCTGTTGCTTATGTTGTTCATATATTTCAAACTTGCCTGAATCCGACTGTTTACAAATAATAAATATTTGTGCTAAGAACTCAATACTAATCCTGCAGTAAATAATACCAGAACTTTAATTGTGAGAAATTAAGGGCAAAATAAGTATGACTCCATGGCAGACGTGTGACAAAGATTGCACGTCTCAGTTTTTCAATGAAAACTACTGAAGAGGTCAAAAGATTGCCATAAAAGTGTAGTTTTATGAAACTACCCTCACTAAACACTTTAAATTCAAGAAATGGATAAGTAATAACCTACAGCCATACAACAGCTTTTTGATTTGTAAGAAAGCAAGCCTTACTGTTGATTGAACCAGGTTTTCGATAATGAATTCCATTCAGATAGAAGAACCTGCTATACAACAGGGAACAGCATGTGCTGACAAGACATCCTCTGTTTCTTTAAGAGCCCCCTTGCTCTATTGTTTAAGCTTTTTACAATTAGCTTCCTAGCTGCCTGCAGCTGTCCTTGTCACATGATTCTGACATCATCAGAGACCTGCAGTCCCTTGGAATTATCTCCTTTATTCCGTATGAAGTGAGAGCATCGTTTCCTTAAAAAGGCTTTGCTGATTCTGTCTCTTCCTTTTCTAAATCTCCAGCCGTGCATCCCTCCTCTATACATTCAGCTTCTCTCAGGCTATGTCTGCCAGCCCAGCTTATAATGAGGAGAAAGGTGGTTCTTCCAGTTTGGGAGAACCAGAATATGGCCATGATCCTGCCAGTGGAGGTATCTTCTCTTCTGATTACAAAAGGTAAAAAAAAAAAAAAAGAACGAATTAACAAAAGTAAACAATTTTAGCCGGCTGCAACACCTGGGTTTCTCCATGCCATCATCAGTGAAACACATTAGATGCTGCTTGTGAATTTTAGAGAATGCACCCAAAACAGATTTATTGCTGTTAATGCATGTGTGTGTGTGTGTGTGTGTGTGTGTGTGTGTGTGTGTGTGTGTGTGTGTGTGTGTGTGTGAGTGTGTGTTTTATGATGCCTTATTTTTCTTTCTCTGAGTAAGCTTTTATAGTGTATGTTATATAGGCATTAAGGCATAGATACAGATGTATCTGAAGATGGGTGGATATTTCATGTATTGCAGTGATCTGGCAAGCAGATTGCAACAAACAGTCTCTAGTATTATACTAAGCAAAATATATTTCTCTAAACCCTGTGCCTTTATTATTGTAAAAGTCAATCTTTCTAAGAAAAAGATTAAAAAGCAATAATAATTAGCTCTGTTCTTATGAACAACACAGTGATACAGAAAGGCACTGGTAAACTGTGCAATCACAGTCAATCTGGGATGAGGGAGTTATGTGTTTTAAGACCACACTGTTAAATGCAGTGTTAGCACTTTGCTTGCTTGCCTCTTATCTTATTGAGGTTGATGAAACATCCTG